>NC_089792.1:32541170-32788670 GCF_040412425.1 Macrobrachium rosenbergii | reverse complement strand
TATATAATATATATTTGGATATATATGTACTGTTTATGTGTATATATAAATATATGTGTATGTATGTACTGTATGTATGTATGTACAGTATGTATATATATTATATATTTATATTTAGCTTCATTTATCTTAACTTGGTCGTAGACTTCGTAGTGACAAGCTTTCCCAAAGTTTGAAGAAATCGAGAAGTGAAGAGGGCTTTGTGTCTAATAAATTATATATATATATATATATATATATATATATATATATATATATATATATATATGTATATATATTTTTTTTCTGTATATATATGTATATATTGCACCGTAGATGTTTGTATAAATATATGAATATTAGTGTACAATAGTGGTTAATGTTACAAGAATATATATATGTATATATATATATATAATATATATATATATATATATATATATATATATATATATATACATATATATATATATATATATATATATATATATATATATATTGTATATATATACACATGTATGTATATGTATATATATATAATATATGTATATATACTTTTATATAATGTCCATATATATAAATGTGTATATGTATATATATATATATATATATATATATATATATGTATATATATATATATATATATATATATATATATATATATATATATATATATATATATACTTTAAATATATATGATAGAAAGACATGAATATGTAGATAGATAGATAGATAGATAGATAGATAGGTAATTATGATGGCCAGTTGTATGATGAGGAGAAATTGAAGTACCGTCTCAAGGATAAGATACAGAAAGTGTGATAAGCTTGAAGAGAATTAATTTCTAGGTCGATAGATTGTGTTTTTTTTGATAAGTCTGCTGATAACTGTTGACTAAAGATGTTGAGGGAAAAAGGAATCATTGAGGATTGAGAATGGCAGTCGAAGGAATAATGGAGGATGAAAGCAATACATTAAGAATAACAAAGCTTGGAAAAGTTTCTGAGGAATTGATTTGGCTTGTAAGCTGGTGGTATGTTGGCTCAAGATTTTATTAGAGTAAGGAAGTTATTTATGATTGAAAAAAAGGTCTCTACGGTGTAGTTGTTGTCTTTTACACGGAGAGAAGCGACACTAAAGAATTCCAGTCATGATTTAGGGACGGTGTTGATAGAAAGTGCCTGAGAATTATTTTGTTTAGATGGCATTATGGCCAGTCCAGCATGAGGGGAAACAAACATTATTGTGAAGAACAGAATACAATATGAAATGTATTGTATGAGGAAATTTCTTCGAGGATAATAGTATGGAAGTATTATTAGACTAAAGTTGAAACGGAAAATCAGTGGAGTGATCATGGAGTTCCCAATGTCCTTTTGCCGTATCTGTGTCGTCTTGTATATTTGTGAGTGTGACTTGAGGCACTGTGGAATATGCATGTGGAATGTGGATCTGGTACTATTATAACGTCATAGTAAAAAATTTTTAAGGATAGAGAAAAGAAAAATTAACTTGAGAAGCTCCGCCCAACCATGCAATTGCCTGGTGCGTCAAGGAGATTCAAGGGAGCTGCTGTCCTTCACAGTGCACTTAATTATGGTGCGCTACTCTAAGGTCAGTCATCGTCTCTCCAGTCCCTGTATGGTGGTGGTTTTTTGAAGAAGGAAATAAGTTAAGTTGAAGTGCAACCTGCATCAACGTTACCATTACTTGTCGAATGTAAGCACCTAATGTATCAATTTAAGAAGGTGTCACCTGCTTTTGAGAAGGATGGACTCGAGTAGATCAAGAGTATTACTGACTTTGTAACCGTGATACTTTAATATGATTATGGTTATTGTTGTGTATTGCTTGCTACATTAGAAATTATTTCATCAAATACAGTCAGTTTTCCCTTCCTTCGAATGCTGTAAGTTAGCCCTGTAAGTCCTCACTCTTATTTTTGCTAAGAATATGTCTGCATATTATGTGCTTATTTTAGAAGCTGCCATACGGAGGCCACATCTTTTCATGTTCCATATTTCTAAAACTTGTATGGAAAGGTTAGGGGAACATTATGATATTTACCATTTTCATAACCACAACACTTGAACTACAACTGTCATGTTGCCGATGAGTGTAGTGATATTCAGTTTGTTTTTGTATGTGTACACTAGGTATACCATAATTCTTGAAATACACAGGAATACCAGGTGAAGAACTAAATAGACAGAAAGTTGCTATTTTTGCCCTTTTGCTAATGGTTTTATCGCCTTTGTGTTTTAAAAAAGAATTGACAGAGGTATTTTCCTTATGCAGCTGTATTAATATGCTGATGTCTGCCCAGTATTGTGTAAATGAATACTTTGCCGTAGCAACCTCTACCATTTTTACAATAAACACTGTCACTTATCGAGTCTGTCATCACTCCACCAGATATCATGCGAATCTCTTCATAGTACAGAATGTACGTTGTCACTTTTTCATGACAAGGAACTTATGCATCGTGGTTGTAGCTACTTTTTTCTCAGTGTCCCAAGTCTATAGTGCTTGTCTTCTTCAGAATCGGACGAATCGCTCTCACTCTTCAAAAGATCATGAAATCTCCCTAACTTAGTGGAATCCTGCACATACTCAGAGCTACATTCTTTCGAATCCCCAATAGCATACTTCTCGTTCCTATCTTGACAGCTCGTTTCCTCGTGAGTCATCCACGTGTCCATTGCGTGGAATTCTAGACTTTCAATATCTCTCCAACGTTTCTTTCGACTTGTTCAGCGTTTTCACTGTCAAGTCTCCTTCTTTTGTAGTTATTTGGGGTGCTTTGGTTTCCAGTTTTCTCTTGTATGATGATCCACAGACATTGCACTTTCCTCGGACTCTGCAAATTAGGACTTGGTGAATACTCATTTAAGATGTCGTCAACATTTCCGCTTTCAGAGATTTCTTTTGTTTTGGCACCGTGAGTGACCAGACCTTTCGCTCTCTGAAGCAAGTGGTTTGATTTATTAATAATAACTTTTGTGAATATGTGAGCGTTTCTTTTTAACCCCTCTTTCGGTACATGTATTATAGCAACAATGGCAAGAAACTGATTTGTTCTCATCCGTCTCTGAGTGTTTCGACTTTAGTATGCCTGTCTGTGAAACGTCTCTTTCTTAATTTCAGTGTTATCTTTGGCCGCTTAATGCTAGGTGTTGTGTCTTCATTGCATTTTTCCTGTAAAGAAATTGAGGGATTGGAATTTTTATTTTTTTCATCAGCTTCAGAATTGTAGTGGTCAAAAGAGTATCTTGTTCGTTTTGATTAACGTTGGTTATTTGAGATTGATTTTGCTTTTTTCACCAACAGTGTTTTTCAAAGGCTGCAACAACAAGGATTTTTCGTTTTTTGTTTGGAAGGAAGCAGCTTGTCCATACTGTACTCCTTGGTTAATTTAATGTTGCCTTTGCGTTGTTGTTCATCAGCACAAGAGTCATCTTCAGAGCTAGTTGTGTCTTTCCTTGTAAACAATTCATGTAGCTTTTTATATAAGTTTGTTTCGTGTTCGTGCTCTGTGCTTTTTGTATAAAGATAAAAGTGGGATCTTTACGTCACGTTCTTTTGGTGTGTTGGCACCTTTTCGTTGTTTTGCATCACTCTTCCCTCATATCGGTTTTTAGGGGACTTTTTGGTTGTGGAGGCATTTTAACGCTGTAGATCAGCTGCCTGACCAGCTGGAGAGAGTCCTCAATGTTTTCAGGTAGTCTGTCTTTCGCTGGAGAACATATATCTGATTCTGTAGACAGGGGTGATTGCTTATAGTTGTATCTACTGACTTGTGGGAAAATGTGAGAATTAGCTGACAAAGCTGGCGCTAAAAGGGTGATTCAAGAAGTCATGCAGGTGGATGCAGGGTGTTTGTTCTCGTTTGATGATTCCAATAACGACTCAATGGAGTACAAGAAGAGTGACTGCAGGATATGGACTTGGATGAAGATAGAGAACAAGGAGATAAGCTCTGAGGTGTGTTACTTAAGTCTGACTGAAGCAGTTCGGTAAGGTACGATGCACTGGTGGGGTTGCTTCTTTTCTTTTGGTTACAGTCTTTTTTCATGCTCGCTGGAAATTCCTCAAACTTGACTGAAGTGTTGCCCTGTGATATTTGAAAGAGTCGTTGTTTAGGTTGTTTATGTTGGGCAGATTGCCGATGTTTGGTGATAAGATACAATTAAATACAGGACACAGGAAGTTTCTGCATCATTGGACAGCATGAAGCATCACCGCAGATGTTTCCACAGTTGCTCAGATCTGTAAAGAGAAAGGTATTAATTACTTACTGACAGTACTGACGTAAGTTTATGGACAGTATCCTCATGGTTTGTTTAGAGTATTCCTAGCTATTACAAGCTTTTACGGCTTATTTAGTATTATCAGCATGACACTTTTATTCATAATATTTATCTTAATTATAACATTTGATTATTTCAAAGTTGTCCTAAGTCTTAAGATTATTATATTTTTTAACTCGTTGTATCCTATAACAGGTATTGTGTCATATACATAGGTACTACATCTAAAAAAATGATGTAAAATAATTACTGGAATCACAAGAAATGTCAGGCAAGATGCTTTGGGAGGGTGAGCTTTCTTTACCCATGGAAATGGTTTGTAATCCACTGACTTTGAATTATCTTTCGAGGTGTTCACTTCTGAAGACTCCAATTATGTCTTTCCCGTGAGTTGTAGGGAGGCTGAATTTGTACAGAGAATCTTTTAAGAGGTAGTGATGGCAGCTCTGCCATTACATTATCGAGGAGCCTTAGGATTCACCCAAAGGAAATGGTACTGAAGGCAATGTAGAACCCTTCAATTGCAGCCATGAGATAGGTTTATCTGACTAGCTTCCTGTCACTGTACATTTCCCAACGTTCTTCTTGTTGTCTTTAGCGTCCTTGCCCAGAACGTGTGAATTGGTATCAGGTGTAGTAAGAAGTTCCATTGGAGATGTAGGGTGGTGGGGACTAGGGGTTTTAGAAGGTGGCGTGGATGTAGGTGTCTCAGATGATAGCATGAACTGAGATGTGCCCATATCGTCTGGCAGCTGACTTGGTCGTAGTAGAGATTGTGATGCAGTGTAGTTACAGTCTTGACATGTTATCTTGACCTGTTTGGAGAGAATAAGATAAAAGATTTATATAGTTTCTATAGATAGGTTCTTGCAGAAAGTTCAACATACTAAAATGTTATGTAGTAGGTTCTTGCAGAAAAGTTCAACATACTAAAATGTTATGTAGGTTGTTTGAAGCTTTCCCTTTGATTAGGTCCTCAGTTGAGGTATCCCATGTTGAAGACTAGAACTAATGAGTTGTGTGTATTTGATTTTAAAGTATGCTTGGTTATTATCAAGTATTTAAATTAGACTGCCTGCCAAGTCATATTCCTATTTTCGGACTGGGCTCACCTGGAGGATGTATTCTTAATTGAAAAAGCAAATGGAGTAGGGTGAAGTTGAAGAGGCTGAACATTTAGGGAACAAATGAACAGAAAGCATAGGTAGAGTTTTGTAATTTTTGTAAGGAGGATTCATGGATAGGAAAAATCTGTACAATGTAATCACATGTTATTGCACAATAGGATTTATAGCTTTGATGTAATCACTTATTGTTTAAAAATTTGAAGAAAATATATACGCAGTATACCATTGTCTACCAGTTGTCATGTAAATGCTTTGATGAACTTATTTGAGATATTCAGAAGTGAAAAGAACTTTCACACATATATACATAAATAAATAAATATATATATATATATATATATATATATATATATATATATATTATTATATATATATATATATATATATATACACATATATACACACACATTATATATATATATATATATATATATATATTATATATATATATATATATATATATATATATATATTTATTATATATGTTATTTCCCAGCCTTGGCAGCAGAATGCTGTGAAATGGCTGACAGTAAAACAAAACAACCGAGAGAAATGAAAAGATGATGATTGCTAACCTTAGGCTCTTTTTAGTCAAGTTACTGCAAGGTGTAATTATACTCAGTTAATGATAAATTACATTTACTTAACAATTAAGAACAATAGTTTACAAATTTGTTATAACTAGGGGCACGTGAATAATAAGAAATCATAACGACAAGTAATAACGGTGCTGCAAAAATGAAATTTTGTGTGTTCGCACATGGATGAGTCCAGGCGACGAATGAAGGGGCGAAAGCTGAGAGTGTCCTCGGTCACTCAAGATAATGGCATCCCTCTGAAAGAGAGAGGTGTCGAGTTAACTATAGGATTGGCGAGAATTGAAGCCCTAATACCATGCAGCTGAAATAATAAGGATTCACTGACTAACAATGTACCCACGAATGGCACAGCCAATCGAAACATATCGCACTGCTTACATTGAATTAACTAGCATGCAAACGATGGGTGGTTGTAGCTGAGAAAAGGCTGGAGTAGGGATCAAAAGGAGGGTTTACTGAGATGAATGGAGAGAGAGAGAAAAGCTCGTGGTAGAGTATTGGGTTTACTGTGAGGGGTTCGTTAAAAAGTTGAGAAATATTTCAGTAGGAGGAAAAACAGGCTGTCAAAATACTCGAGTTGCCTTAGGCTTATCATAGGAGTCCAAAGGAATGATCCAGTATATGGGTATCCTGAACTAAGGCCCATCACACATGGGGCATGGGTTGGCAGACCTGTGGAATGGGCAAGCGAGAACAATGGACATCCACTCCCTATCATACCCAAAACACGATTGAGAATGAATCCAGGCCGCTCTGCTGAGCTTGGGAGGCCAGATCACCTTAGGGCCCAATATGGTTGCTGCTTCAGGTAGCGACTTCCACTCTTTGGAAACATGAGACATTTGGGAGGACGAAAGGTCTGCATGAACAGGATTAACCTGAGTGAATGTAAATGACTCTAATTTAAGAGGTGGTTTTGGCTGGCTGGCCATCACGATACTCTCTCACGTACATAGAATAACATGGCACTACCTAATGCTAAGAACATGTGAGTGAACTTATTTAAATGAAGTACTGTCTGTAGGATGGGTTAAAGCTGAATATTAAGGTAACCCAACACTAAGGTCACAAAGTTGAACTAATTGAATTTCACACAGACTCAAGCTAGCACAGCACTGTATGTCAAGTACCAGGCTACTAATTAAATGCAGCATAAAGCATGTAATAAGTAGTAGAAAATTTACATAAAAATACCCGTACTTAAAGCTAAGAATAACGTGCCTACGTTCAATTAAGGAACGTACTGTTTGTGGGGTTGACTAAATCGAATAGATCTTTTAACCAAAGGAATGCCCCACAGAACTTAGCTAATGCAGCACTATCAAAGTGATAACCTGGCTCACAGGTGAATGATATATCCCTACAGTAAAGGAACATGTTAAATATAAGTGGGAATGTTGAGTTGCATCCCAAGCTTTAGTAATAATAATAAAAATAAAGTTAAATATGATACAATGGGTATCTCAGTTGAATATTTGACAAGTAAGTAAATAAAACATCTCAACATAGGCATGCCAGAATGCAACATAATACACATATAGCTAGGACATGTTCTTAAGCTTGTTGGGCTAAAGAACAGACATAGTGCAGTACAAAATAAATTCTTTCAATATAACAATACTGAATAAAAGTAGGAGACAACCCTAGATATCCTTTCGGACCAAGGGCTAGATTGTTTATTAAGCTAAGGCACCGTAAGTATAGAATACGAGTGCAATGAGAGCTCGGTGGCTCTGTTAACTACCTGGGCCTTATACGCCCCTTACTTCTCTTCCTTCTTGGTTTCTTTTTCTCTTTAGGCATAGGTTTCCTAGCTGGAATCTGGGCATGTGGCTCCAGAGGAGGCCGAGAAGACTCTTGGGCTAGATGGGGGCCACAACACAACTACCCTCTAGACCTAGAGCTGGATTGACCATGGGTGTACGTCAATTGGCGAGGTAGGCACTGAGTTGGCCACTGCCTCAGCTGCTGCATCAACCTGGGCGGTGGTGGTTCTGACTGTTACTGCTATCTTTTGCAACATAACTTCCCTGGCAGTGACCATCTTAGATAGGACTGCTCGTTGACGATCGCCCACCAAAGTCGTAACTTCTGGGGACAGTAGTGGAGAAAAAGTTAAGTACCTTAGTTTTACCAGACCACTGAGCTGATTAACAGCTCTCTAGGGCTGGCCCAAAGGATTAGACTTATTTTACGGCTAAGAACCAATTGGTTACCTAGCAACGGACCTACAGCTTATTCAGGAATCCAACCACATTATAGCGAGAAATGAATTTCTATCACCAGAAATAAATTCCTCTAACTCTTAAATCAAATGGGCCGGGAATTGAATTCCGCCCATCGAGGACGGTCGAAGCTCAACCGACTCAGCCAATGAGGCGTTTTTGTAGTGGAGAAGAGGTGGCTGTAAAACGAGAGGCCTCGCAAGGTACAAGGGCCAGGCTGGTAGGCACAAGAAGGATCTCTTGAAGGGAGGTTGGCAGCATGCGCTGGCACTAGCACTAAGGCAGGCTCAGGCACAAGACTTGGAGAAGAGACGTGAGCCACCTCGGGACCAAGAGGGCCGGACCTCCAAGTCTATACAATTGACAAAGAACCAGAATCTGGCTCAGGTGGGGGCACAAGACTGGAGGGGGCAGAGTGCTACACGGTCCAGGCACCGGCACTGGCTCAACTGCATGGCTGGAATGACCATCAGCTCCTGATGGAGACTAGGAAGGGGCAGGACCCATGGACAACCCGGGAAGGGGCTCAGGAGCGAGATCCTGCCCTAGAAGGTCATAGTCTCCAAGAATCTTAGTGGCCACTCCCAACGTACAAATCCTACTTTTGCGGGGCCTAGTGACCCCCAATCGGACCGTCGGGCGTGTCAGCCTCCAATTATTAATGCCTGTAACAATTACAGGCTTGTCATCTTCAGTGATGGCCCCATTGGGGACCTTGTCTCGCTTTGAGGGAGATTTGAACTCCAGTGTCTCTAAATGCAAAGGCCTGTTCAGAGCAATAATAACCTTGAGGAGGTGCACCAAAGATAGGCCCTTCAGCTGGGGGTCCTTACGAGGATGAATGAGTGGCAACCACAGCAATAATGACAGCAGTTTTCTTTGCTGGACAATCCTTGAAATTTGGGAATGCCTGTATTTTACAATTATTATGACAATAAACCTTGCTATAATCCCTGCGAAGAGCAGTTGTGGTCTGGATAGGCTGGGAGTACTGGCTAGAGGGGGCTGTGTTATGGCTCCCCTTTGTAGCTTTACATTGGGATTCTAAATGCTCTATTTTCTTGCAATAATCACCTACAGGCAGATTTGGGAGTTGCCCATTCTTCAGTCGGACTTCCAAGGCAGTGGGGTCAGGAGGAACTATGCGCAGATGGGTGGTGCTAGAGGATGGGTAGTATGTCTCATAATTATCAGCCAGGCGGCAGCGGTTAGGAGTAATCTTGGCTATTTCTTGCTAATGTAGAGAGCCAAGGGCCGGGTGCATAATAAAGGAAGTCCTCGAGTAGAAACTGGCTTAATTGGTTCTCAAACTCCAGGGCATCGGTTCAGCAACCTCCTTGGGAAGACTTCGCCATCTTTGTATGTAACACTCAGGCGTGATCTCATAGGCCATTGCTATGACTTTCCTGACCTCGTCAAGGTTCCCTTTATCACCATTTTCCAAAGACTCTTGACGCTCCCTTTTTTCTTTTTCTTGTCCCTCCTTCCTAGCATCAGTGACTTGCTCTTGGACCCATTGGGTCAGTTCTGGACCCTTCAGGACCATACTTTTCCCTATATTGGTGAAGGTTTTATTATCCTCAACTGACATGTTCCTAATGGTTAGAGCGGGGTCTGATAGTCCCCAAAAATACCTAAAATTGTAGGATGGCCACACAAGCAGTTGCGGGGAAAAATGAAATGACGCTCTGAACTGGTCAGAGCATATGCAAAATAAGGAAGTGGGCCAGCCTAGGCTACACTTGTAAATGGAGAGCAACTCTAACTGGCAGTTTACCTTGATAGGCTACACTGGGATGGAAATGTCCCTGTGATAAGGGTAATGCTGGCATTGTTGTACAATGTTGTTCTGAAGAACTAAGTATGTGGTACTCCACAGGATTGGCACCCAGGTGCAGATGGTATAAAATGTGAGGCTTGTCTACACATAAAGTGGAGCGGCGCAGGTAAATGTACTAGGCACCAGCTATGGTACATGAAGCAGAACTAACATAGGCTAAGACAAATGCACTAGGCACTAATAAAATTTGAGGGTTAACACAATGCATGGGTTGCCGCCTACAATACAGAAGTGTGAGTACAGGCACTCCCCGGTTATCGGCGTGGGTTCTGTACTGATGGTGTGATGATAACCAAAAATCGGCTATTTACAGTTATCTGCACTGCTGTTAGGTATGTGTCGGCGCCGATAAGCGGAAATCAGCGATTTTCGGCGCCGAAAATTGCCAGTTTTCGTCGCTAGACAAGCACCGTAAAACCTGATCGTCGATGACTGAGCCCACCAATAACCAGGGATTGCCTGTATACAGGCAAAGTATAAGTATTGTAACATGCTGTATGGGTCAAAGCCTACAATGCAAGGGTATGATTACTCCAACACAAAGCATGGGTTGAAACTTACATATGCAAAGGTATAATTATGTGGATTTGCATAATTTGCCAATGGACATAATGGTAACAGGAACAGAGGTGATTCAATTAGAACAGAGTGAAATTAATCAAAGGCACATACAGTGCAACAATAGGTACCACAAGAGTGTACTTTGTTAGTAACACACACAGTAAAAGGGGCATGTAGGTGCAAAATTTAGGTACAATAAGTACAAATAGGTGTGTAAGGACACAAGAACTGAGTAGCACATAAGCACAGTTAGTTTAAGGAGTACAAGGCAGTTAATGGCTTGGCTAAAATGGACTAACTTTCCTAAATCGCACTGTGAAACTGATTTTACTTTACAAATCAAAGTACAGTTTGCAGTAATTGCAAAAAGAACATCTTAGACACTGTAAATAAGCGCGAGATCTTTAAAATTCCTGTTGCTACGACGTGCTAAGGTTTGCTAGCCAGATCAGTGTGGATTTTAAGAGTTCTTATCGCTCATGATTGGAATCTCAGCTCGTGTTTTTACGTTTTTAATTTATATACTTGTCTTTACAGTACTTGGGGAATTTCTACAATAATATCTTAAGCAAGGTTGCCAGTGTGACTTGCCAGCCTTGGCAATGGAATGCTGTGAAATGGCTGACAGTAAAACAAAAACAATGGAGAAAAATGGAAAGATGATGATTACTAACCTTAGGTACTCTTTTGAACAAGTCACTGCTATGCATAATTATACTCTGTTAATGATTAATTACATTTACTTAACAATTAAGAACAATAGTCTACAAACTTATTAAACCGGGGGCACATGTGAATAATAAGAAATCATAACAACAAGTAATTAACGGTGCTGCAAAGATGAAATTCCTTTGTGTGTTCGCACGTGGATGAGTCCAGGCGACGAATGAAGGGGCGAGCTGAGTGTGTCCACAGTCACTCAAGATAAAGGCATCCCTCTAAAAGAGAGAGGTGTCGAATTACCTATAGGATTGGTGAGAATTGAAGCCCTAATACCATGCAATTGAAATAATAAGGATTCACTAACTAACAACATGCCCACGAATGGCACAACCAAACGAAACTCACTTGTATGGCACTACTCACTAATTGGAATTAACTAGCATGCAAACGATGGGTGGCCGTGGCTGAGAAGAGGCTGGACTAGGGAACCAAAGGAGGGTTTACTGAGGTGAATGGAGGGAGAAAAATGCACATGGTAGAGCACTGGGTTTACTTTGAGGGGTTCATTAAAAAATCAAGAAATATTTCAGTAGGAATTTCATACGAGTGTAAAGCTCTTACTTCTGAGAGGAAATATTACGTAAACACTTGGGTAAACTAAAAGGAGTATATTTACACAAAGACATTAGTACAGGGAGGAGAAATGCAATTAAATTATTGATCCTGAAGGGATTCCTACGGGATGAATGAAACTCGGGATTCCAGGCACAGTCCGAGAAGATTCCACGATATAGGGTCCCTCTGAAATGAGAGATACACAGATTATACGCCAGTAATGGGAATAGACAAAACGATAATGAATTCGAAGCTGCACTGAGGGTGCCAAAGGGGCCTCGACGAGTTAATAATGAATTAGCACTGAGAGCAGACACTCGAATAGCACGGGTGGAATTGAACAAAAAAATCTCTGATTACTGGCACTCAAATTAAGTAAATTCTATTAGGACAAAGCGTGACTGAAAGGATGTCTTTACAGAACACTTTACTGTAAGAGAGAAGAGGTTCCAGCGAAGAAGGCAGCACGTGGTTGACTCCCGATTCGAAAGGGCGAAGGTGTTGATCTTCCACGTGGTAGGATGTAGGGGCGTCGACAGCGCGGGCAACACGTGGGTGACTTCACGAAGCGCCAGGTAATGGAGTGGGTGGCCCTTGTGTTAGGATCAGGCCAGCAGCAAAGGTAACGTGGTTGACGGTCGAAGTGCACGAAGGTAAAAGTATACTTTGAGGGGCCACGTGGTTAGATGGAGAAGGGATGAACTAAGGGCGTCGTTCTGAGAGGGGCATGGTCCTCCTCGTGGTGTTGGTGGTGAGTGTGTTTGTTGTGTCTCTCCATATAATTACAAAAGAAATCACTTCCATTATGTTCTTTTTATCGAACATTGAGTTGTTTATAATCTTGGGAGGAAAGTAATAGCCATTGAATGTTGAGGGCACCAAATCGAGCAATAGCGAAGCCCTAGTCAGGTTTACTTCCTGCATACTGCTACACATTTATTCAGCTAGTTGGGGGAAGCATGGTCTTAGATCGTGATTTTTCATCATTTCTATGAATGACATGGTTCTGCATACAAAATATCTTTTAGGATACTTCTGAGGTGCATTGAATGAAATTACTTTACGTCTTAAAGTTTTCTCTGATCTACTGTAGTCTTTCCGATATAATCGTATGTATAAATGTGGAACAATCGTATGAGATATTTTCTATTTTCTTCATAAATATTAAACCTCATATATATATATATATATATATATATATATATATATATATATATATATATATATATATATATATATATATATTATATATATATATATATATATATATATATATATATATATATATTATATATATTATATATATATATATATATATATATATATATATATATATATATATATATATATATATATATATATATATATATATATATATATTATAAGGTTTTATAATATATAAAACATTCTACAAATATTATTTGTGTGTCTGTGAAAATTTTGATGTTTTGCTTGCAGGTTCGTCATTTTGTTGTGATGATAAGATTTTTAAAATGTCTTTTCTTTACAGATATAAATTGTATCATGTGATCTTAAAATGTTTTTATGTTTTTCCATTTGTTTTATATATTGTGCAGTATATTAAAACGAAAGTACTGAGCATTAACGCCCTAACAGAGAGAAAGGGTAAGATTCTTATCAGATCACTACATCCTGTATTGACATAAGTGTTTGAGGAAGTCGTGTTCGAAAGGGCAGAGGCCTCTTGTCTTATCTGACGAGTTGACAGCCTATCGGCGAATTGCCTGTTACATGTTTGTTCTGTGTGCCTATTCTGAAATCATTGTCTTTCCCTATGCTTATTCTTTTCCATGATCTTGAGTAATGGAATGAGGAACAGAGAGGTAGATGAAGTTGACATACTGATAGCCGACCAAAAGTTGGGTTCAAAATACCTCCCTTTTATTTGCTCAGTTGGTTTAAGTGAGCGGATGGTGTCAATCATTGATAAGAGCTCTGGCATATTTCCTTCTGAGCCTTAGAATTCCCTGTATGTATACCGTACATGTATACCTGTATGTGTAATGTATGTACACTTTATGTATCATGTATTCTGGGAGGGCTTGAAGATAAAAGAGGAGTGCTGAATGAGAACGAGTCAGTCAGCCACAGGGGTTGCTGGAAATAGGTCCTGTCGCTTTGTCTCTCTCAAATTACCATTCATGTATAATGGGTTTACTGGCTGCTCTCTTGTTTGTAAAAGTTTAACAAAACTTTTAAACTCACCCAAGAAGTGTATACATTTTGTAAGAGTGATCTAAGGTATTCATATTGTGCAAGCATTGTGTAAAGTGTACAATGGTGTACCAGTTATAAAGGTAAAGTGATGTTTACTGGTTTTTATTATGTTAAGAGTTAAAGTGATGTTCTAGGTAAAAGAGAATTATTTTGATAAGGAGGTGGATAATATCTCTTATTGTGAGTTCTAAATGTGTCTTGCTGCTAATTATATATCATTGGTATGTCATTGTGACTTGGCAGTGTTGTCTTTGAGATAGTCTTAGAAAGACGAGTTTAACCTTTTTTAAAAGTGAAGGTAATCTTTGAAAGATTGATGCATTCTTAAACATATTTGTTGTCTTAGTGAAATGGCTGTTGGTATATTTCCATTTTTGCATATTTCATCCTATGTCTGTGTTATCACATTACTCTAATTTTATAATTAGTGTTTTACAAAGTTTTGTGCTGGTGATTGCTTAACATTTTGTCAGTGCATACACAATTTATTATTGAGATTTCAGCGAATACTTATATGGATTCCAGTCAGTAATATTTTGGTGAACTCTTGTGTTGAGTTTAGTTAATAAGGTATATGTTTAAAACTTGAGTGAAAGTTAATGGTTTGAATCTTACGTGAACTAAATTGCTTTCTTAATAAATTAAAGTTTTGTGAATTAAACTTGATTAAGAAATACTTGAATCTTACACTGTTGTCGGATAACAGTAAATCTTTTTGAGATTGTGAACTCTGCATATAACTTTTTGAACCTAGAAATAAATTTGTCTGTTTAAAGTTTTATAAGCACAGTGTTCATTTGACCACCAGTAATTAGAGAAATTAATGAATGTGTACAAGGTAAGTGATATATGTTTGTTCACCTGAGACATATCTAGGTGAAATAGAACCAGAGAAACAGTTATAGTGTTTGGTGAAGTGATACCTATTTTCCACTAGTCTGTTTATAGCTTGTTAGTTGTTACCTCACCCATAACTTGATAAAGTTACATTGATTTTCTCAAGTAATAAGTTAGTTTTATGGGATCACTGTACCTTTTAGAGTATTCAGTCTTAATATTTTGTTAAGAGGTTTCAAATTATCTAGTCGAAGTGAGGTAAATTTTGGTATTATTTGTGTAATAACCAGGTGCTTGATCACTTTAGACAATATATAGTATATAGTATATAGTATATATATATATATATATATATATATATATATATATATATATATATATATATATATATATATATATATATATATATGTAAACTGGCTCAAAGGAGAATTTTATCTTTCCTATTATCATAAAAGAAAACCGCAATAAATTTGTGTAAATGACGGAACTTGAAACTGCGATTTAGGCTGAGTATGAATATATATATATATATATATATATATATATATATATATAGTATATATATATATATATATATATATATATATATATATATATATATATATATATATATATATATATATATAATATAATATAATATATTATAATATACTCACACATAGTCTACTGGTCACTTATTTCAAATGCGTCTGCAATTGTAATAATCACAGTGCCCTCTTAATTTCTTAGATTCCCTCACACACTGTATATATGCTTGTCACTACAAAGCGTAGAATCCATTGCAAGAATATAAAAAGAAATTCTGACTTAATATTATTATCAACCCTTGCCATCAACCTCCAACCTTTTCGCCTTCAAATTTCCATTAATGACGAAAATAATTCTTTTGGGCAAACTGTCACGTTTAGAAATAAAATTTAGTGGTTTTGAAAAGTTGCCATAATTGATTAATAGAAAGAACGCTATTTACCACTGCTGCTAGCGCTATTAAAATGGTCCATTTTGTGTTAATGTTAGTCGATTACAGATGTGGCAGTGTTCTTCTAGTCTGAAGTAAAATTTGTAAATTGTAAATTTGACTAATAGCAAATATATATTTATCTGAAAATTTATCCGTTTTAATTGCTTTAGTAATGTCTCTGGAAGCTTAAGGAAATTATCAGAGGTTGTGATGTGGCTTTTTTAAAATCAGTCTAGAATTTCTATGATCAATATCCATAGAAAACCTGTAGAAAAAATTATAATTTCAGTTTGCGAATTTCATTACCTTGGTGATTGCTCCAAGCTGTGCTGATATAGCTCCTGTGACGTAGAGGCAGCATGCACCCTTACATGAGAGGCAACGCGTAGACTGACGGAGAAAGATGGCCAGACCATGTATGTCAATGAGGTGATGTCGTCCTCCAGGTCTCTGGGCTCCAGGGGATACGACACCACTTACTTTGTTCACTGGATGTAAAGTACTTTTATCTAGTTCTTTTTTATCACTGATGATGCACTGATTTTCATTGCCTATCCGAGGTGCAGGAGGTGGCTGTAGTGGTGGAGGAGGAGGAGGAGGAGGAGGAGGGGGGAGGAGGAGGAGGGGAGAGGGGGAGGGGGAGGGGGAGGAAGAACAGGAATAGACAGAGAACTAGTTTCCGATATGTTAGATGAATTTTCTTTGGTGTGGTCGGATTGGTTGCCCACCAGGGTATCTGGAGCTGTTCTGACGATGGTGCCTGATGTGCCATCCCTGAGAGTTACATCGTAGTAGCCAAGACAAGAGTCGGCCCTATTGATCATTATTAAAGATTTTTCCAGTAGCCTTTTCACCCCAATATCTTCATTCACGTCATCATGGATGGGTTTCGGTTTTGCTCTGACGTGAGTAAAATAAGGAGGAGGATCAGTATTACTGTTGCTACTTTTATTCTCCATTTTGGTATTTGTAGCTATTGCTTATATCTGGCCCTTTGTAATACCCAATCTTAATTCTTCAGCTGCGCTCCTTGTTCACTTTTATAGCGATTCTGAAAATAGAAGGAAACCTTCATTAGGAGGGAAGTTCATCTAGCAAGCAGGAAAATGTCTTCTAGAAGAGAAATAACTTCATTATAACATTTTTGATCAAGTTATAATAAAGCCATGGATATAATTGCAGTGTTCAAAATTAACTTTTTATTCGTTTAGATTATTCTTCAAACTAAGAAACACTGAAAAGTTATTTCAAAAAGGCAGTTATGGCAAAAGCATATAAAACTTATATTTTATATGATTTCCATAACTTCAGGCATTGAAAGCTATTATTTGACCCTAAGTCACTCTCCTTATGCATTATTTTTGTTAGTGATTAAATTTTTGCTATATGCACATTTGTTCTGACAAGTATATGAACCTACTGTACACTTTCATATATGGAGTATTCATGCTTATCGCTTTTTGGCTGTTCTGATTCATCTCTGAAAAAACAAAATCCTAATGCTAGGCCTATGGTCATGCATGCTTCTGATTTGTCTCACGTTAATTCTTATTGTTTCTTTGTTGTTTGTGGCTTCGGTGTTCGTGACCCTATTTGTGTCATTATAGTCATTCCCTGAGATCTAGACGTAATCCTACGTCTCTTCTGCCCTCATAGAAATTGTTTTTGTGCTCAAGTGTGTATTTTCCAGTCTTGTTGTGCGAGATGAGAAAGTGATGTTCCCTAAGCATTCATCGTGTTTTACATGGTGTCTTCCTCTGACTGTAGAGAATAATTCAGTGACGTAGTGTGTAGTTAAGGGGATTATCCTCCCTACTTAGATAAAGCATATTGTAGATAAGGTTTTCCCAGGGATTCAGTGTGGGAAATAGTGTTTTTGGGGTCCTCAGGTGGGCATATGTGTTCTCAAATTTGTGATTTACCATGTATGTGTTTTCCTTCTCTCTCCCTCCATGAAGGAGATGGAAGAAGACGGTAAGTCTGTAGTGTGTTGGTGCATAGGCAACGATAAGCCTTGCAGTAAGTTTTATGTCTCCGTTAGCGGCGGACCCCCACTTGGTGTGTGTTTCGTGTAAGGGTCGAGAATTTTCCCTTGAGTTTCCCTGCGAGGAATGTAGGGCATGGTCGTCTCCTCAGTGGGTAAAACATGAGAAGAGATGGAGGGGAAGAAACCTCCCCCATCTCACGAGAACCAGTGCTAATCATTTCCCCTGGCCCCTCATCTCTGCCTCTGCAAACTCCTCCTTTGTTACCAGTCACACCTGCTAATAATTTGTTTCCCCTGTCTTAAGTTGTCAGGTAAAAGGAAGGCAGAGCATGTCCTGGAAGTAATCCGGCATTACCTGATTCATGGGGAGTGGGCAGATGGCATGATGGCGTCTGAGGAGGTGAACCCGATGGGCAGCAAGAGAAGAATACCGGATTTGCTGTACTTACCTTCCCAGCTGGTCATTTCCAGAGGAGGGAAGAGCGAACCTGCAAGTCGCTGAGCTGTTCAGGATGGAGATCCCCATCAATGGAGTCAGACTCTTTCTGCCCATCGTTGGTGATGTCATCGACCTCAGCGAGAACACTGCAGAAAGTTTGCTCAAGATGGAGGAGCATGCCCTGCTACTCCAACAAATTGGAGTGGAGCCACTCCTCCTCAGCAACTACCTGGTCTTGTTTGGGGTGCATATCGAGGTGATGTCTCTCCTTGAAGGCTGGATGGGACAAAGTGTTATACGGGTCCTCCTCACACTGCTCCTAACACCGTTCATTGAGACAAGAGAGGGCTGGTAGGACCAAGAAGAGTTGCCAGTCCTGCTCGAGAAGCGGAGCGGGGCAACAGCCCTCCTTAAGGGCAGACTGGAACAGAGCAGGGTCCTGCTCCTCATCTTACCTCTCACGGCCTTGGTCACAAAGTCGGGACAGTGCCAATAAGACCCAATACCACGCAGCCTCCCCTCATCAGGTATGTCCAGACAACTGCTTGATGGAATGGAGCAGAGACCATGCCGCACATTTATGTTACCAAGAAAAACCGGAAATAACACTTGAATGTACATCTTTTTTAAGTATTCATACTCGCTGGAAGGATGTTCAGATTCAGAAGTATCTGTTCCGGAGGATATTACTTATGTTGATGAGTCAATGAGTCTGATCTGTTTCAGAAATGAATTATGCAGTCAAGGATAACAGTTTCTCATATAATCATAAGTGAAACACAAGTTCTTAAACCGAATTTTCCATTTCATGATATAAGTCAAAAAGGTCATACCAGGATCAGAAGTAATCCTTTGGACGAAAATATTCCTTCCGAATGAAACACGTAAAGTTCATGGTTTTTAAACCACTGAAGTATTATATACAGTTGTTAATAATAATCAACGTGTAATATAGGTTTTCAGTCACTCAAGAATTTATTTTTAATTCAGCCTACACATTTGATGGACTTTGAGGTATTTCATTAAAGAATAGTAACTGTTGCTGTAGTAAATCAGGTTCCAGCTAGGAAGCGCGAACAAATTCTCACACCTATTAACGTTAAAGTATCCCTGGACATCCCAGATATTCATGTGAGACAGCAATTTGCAAACCTGTCACGTAGGTGTGAAGATGTTTGAAATAGGTGTAATTAAAAAGGCAATGAGTCATTATAATTTTCGTAAGTTGTATCAAAGAAGGACAGAACGTGAAGAGGTTGTGTCAGTTCTTGCGTACTGTCGGTCTTGCGTATTTGTTTGTGCGAGGTGATCATAGGTACTTTATTTTTGGATTTGCTTTGGAGTAGCATTTTTACTTACTGGAATTGCTTGGGAGTAGCATTGTTACTTTTTGGATTTGCTTTGGAGTAGCATTGTTACTTTTTGGATTTGCTTTGGAGTAGCATTTTTACTTTTTGGATTTGCTTTGGAGTAGCATTTTTACTTTTTGGATTTGCTTTGGAGTAGCATTTTTACTTTTTAGATTTGCTTTGGAGTAGCATTTTTACTTTTTGGATTTGCTTTGGAGTAGCATTTTTACTCTTTTGGATTTGCTTTGGAGTAGCATTTTTACTTTTTGGATTTGCTTTGGAGTAGCATTTTTACTTTTTGGATTTGCTTTGGAGTAGCATTTTTACTTTTTGGATTTGCTTTGGAGTAGCATTTTTACTTTTGGATTTGCTTTGGAGTAGCATTTTTACTTTTGGATTTGCTTTGGAGTAGCATTTTTACTTTTTGGATTTGCTTTGGAGTAGCATTTTTACTTTTGGATTTGCTTTGGAGTAGCATTTTTACTTTTTTGGATTTGCTTTGGAGTAGCATTTTTACTTTTTGGATTTGCTTTGGAGTAGCATTTTTACTTTTGGATTTGCTTTGGAGTAGCATTTTTACTTTTGGATTTGCTTTTGGAGTAGCATTTTTACTTTTTGGATTTGCTTTGGAGTAGCATTTTTAAAGCTAGTGTTGTTTTTATTACGGAGGATGAGACAGCCCAATGTGAAGTTAACTTCTAAATGTGGGATATGTTGTTGCAAAAGATGGTTTGAAGTTTTCCAAGATAAAACAGCAATTACTGTGAATTTCCTGAACGATCCGCAGTTAATGGTGTCCAACAGTACTTGGAGATGACTTTTTAATATCGAAGGGCTGTGTAAAATTTCTCAATTGTATCAAACCCTCTCGCAATTAACAAAGGAAGGTGTAGATTTACTTTTTAAATGAGGTCTCAACCAAAAGATAACTTTTGATACTTTTAAACAGAAACTGTTTAAGTGTATCAAAAGTTTAGTATTTATTAATTTTCAAAACCATTTTCTCTTGCCACTTATGCATCCGATTTTAGTGTATGAAATGTTTAAATAAAATGAATGTATTTAAACTACACACACACACACACACATATATATATATATATATATATATATATATATATATGTATGTATGTATATATGATATTTATAATTATATATATATGTATATGTATGTATATATAAATATAAATAAATATATATATATATATATATATATATATATATATATATATATATATATATATAAATATAAATAAATATATATATATATATATATATATATATATATATATATATATATATATATATATATATATATATATATATCTATATCTATATATATGTATGTATATGTATGTATGTATGTATGTATGTATGTATGTATGTATGTATGTATGTATGTATGTATGTATGTATGTATGTATGTAACGGGGATCCTGGCTATCGAGAGAGTGCATGTTTCTGGACGACACTTGTCAGTGATTAGAAAGTAATTTGAACGACATTTCCATTAATTAGAGAAATACCTTGCAGACATTCGAGGCTGTTAAAGGGATCCTGGGAAAGAGAGCGATCTTGCGATGAGTGCCCTGTCAGTTAATGGCAGTGATTTAAGAAACGCTTACTTTAATGGCAGTGATTTAGAAACGGTGAGTCAATAGTAGCGATTAGAGAAACGCTTATTGACATTACTGACCCGAGAGAGTGATGTTGCAATCTTCAGGGTAAACCAACCACGATGTGTCAGCAGAATGGATCAAGGGTGACTGTGGATGTATGAGTATATGTATGATCAGTATGCCTGTATGAATCAAGAATATGTATACTGAATGACGAAACGGTGTCGTCACTCAAAGTATGACGTGTTTGTGATGTCTTGTACTTCTGGTCGTGCTTAAGAGAGAGAGAGAGAGACTCGGGGTGAAAAGAGGAGAGAGCGAAAGAAGAATTCAATGCAAAGGTTGATAGTATCGTTCTCTCTCAAAACTGAGGGAAACTCCCATAGACTTCAGTGCATTCTCGTAACCACTACACTTCAGAAAAAGCAAGACTCCGAAGCAGCTATCCTGGGTGGAAAAGTGTGAAACCTTAAGTGGCAACATAGAACTGAAACATCAATATTATTCTTCATTTCCCCACCACCACTCCTAAGTGAAAGCGACCATAGCGTTCCTGAGGAAGTGAATTCCAAGTAAGACTTAGAAGAGAACCCACAAGCCACTCGGCCATTGCTATATAGTATGTTAACTCTATAACATATATGTATATATACAGTGTATTTGTGTGTGTTGTGGGCAGCCCTTGACCTATACGCAGAATTCTCTTATGTGAATACAAAAACACACAACAGGGCAGTAGTATAAGAAAAAATTCCAAGGAGTTCCGAAATGCCAAGCACGCAAAGAACGAAAATAATGCTTAAAAAACAAGTTATTACGTTAAAACATCATTATTACCATGTTACTTTTATAATCATATCAACAACCACTGTTATAAACTACGACTGTGACATAACCAGATTCGTACCGAAGAGTTGTAATCACTGTTATGAAAGAGTAAAAGCCCTTGGATGTAATGGAGAGACCTTCACAAATCTCATACTCTAGCAAGGCCTGAATTCGAGCTAGATCTTCAGTGGTGGGGAGACAGGGTTACTTTATATGCACATCCTTCAAAGAACTTTGGCAGGGGCTGAGGAAAAGGCCACTAAAGGATTCAAGCTATGCCCATAGGATGAAACTTTCTTACATTAAGCACATTCCTTCGTGAGTGAAATTACTTGCCTTTACAAAAGTGTCCAAACGTTTCAGTTTGCCAGATACAGTATTCTTTGACATCCGGTTTCCAAAGCACTTCATGGGTCCTACAATCTTTTAGAAAACTCGGTTACGTCTTTACCATCAAGCAAGATTCTAAGTTGTCCACTTCCATCGTTATTTCAAGAAGGCTGAAAAAATCGGTAAAACCATGAAGTAGGTTTCATGTGAGGTACAGGTTAGAACAACTTATTCTCACCAACGGCGAGAGACCTCGTTTGGCACAAGAGCTGTCAATCCCCAAGCGTCACTTGCGCTATTGCACATGTATAAAATTGAACGAAAAGTTGAATTGTTTGGACGCATTTTTAAGTGTGTGCTAATGTCTCAGAGCCTCATAAGCTGAAATTGTCTATTGTTTTAAAATTTATAAGTACCCAAGGGCATTAAAAATGTACAACACCTGCTGACGTGGTATGATGCTCAAAAAGAAAGCATTGGTGATTCCAAGAGATTGCTTATGACCATTGCAATTTTGTGAGGTTCAGGTGAATTTTATAGCATTTCTACTTTTGTTTTTAATAGAAGTGATGTTTGAGTATTTCACTCTTTTCCAGATGGACGTTTAACATTTACGTACCTGGAAAGACGAGGGATGTTTCTAAGTTTTTTTTTTTTTAATTATAATCATTAAGGGAAGTTTGGCTAGTGGCTCCCTGCGTAATTTTTCCGCCATTCTCTGGTGATATGTCTTTAACAGTTAGCTGCTCTTCTGTAGCATCAGCCACAGTTTTTGTTTGACTTTTTGTCACGGTTGTTAGAAGAGAGAGAGAGAGAGAGAGAGAGAGAGAGAGAGAAGAGAGAGAGAGTGAAAAATGCAGATGTAAGAACCAGTTTTTGATGTCTGACATTCTACTATCTCTGAGCCGCTAACCACATCCAAGTGTCGATGCAGACCAACATAAACATTTCTGAACATGGCACCAGGAAAGTTCAGCTGTCGTTCACCACAGAAACCTCCGAAACAGCGATTTCTTTCTTCTTAACTCCCCAACTCTGGGAAAGTTTTACTGTAAGTAGAGCACATTCATTGGGAAGCTTGTATAATATGCTTTTCTCATCTCTCCTGAAAACGTGATTGAAAATCCTGTTGAATCTTCATATAATGTAATAATTTTAAATAACTAAAATTTAATTTCAATATACTCTAGTAAGAAGGCACGTTATCAGCGATGAAAATGATGACACTGTGTCTTTATCGACCTCTTCTGTAAGTAGAATTCGCGTCAGCATTTCCTTGCCTACCATAAAGTTTTCTTTTCTGTACAGTAATCGCTAACATTCATCTCTCTCTCTCTCTCTCTCTCTCTCTCTCTCTCTCTCTCTCTCTCTCTCTCTCGACGGGTTGGTATCGTTCTCGGCTAGCACTCTGCTGGCCCCGCGTTCGATTTCCAGACCGGCCAATGAAGAATTAGAGAAATTTATTTCCGGTGACAGAAATTCATTTCCCGTTATAATGTGGTTCGGATTCCACAGTAAGCTGTAGGTGCTGTTGCTAGGTAACCAATTGGTTCTTAGCCACGTAAAATAAATCTAATCCTTCGGGCTAGCCCTAGGAGAGCTGTTAACCAGCTCAGAGGTCTGGTTAAACTAAGGTATACATAACATCTCTCTCTCTCTCTCTCTCTCTCTCTCTCTCTCTCTCTCTCTCTCTCTCTCTCTCTCTCTCTCTCTCTCTCTCTATATATATATATATATATATATATATATAGTGTATATATATAAAGGTATGTGTGTGTGTGTGTGTGTGTGTAGCAGTCTGGACTGTTACAGACTTAGAAAGTAGACTTGTATAGATCCACGTGGTCCTTGAAAGACAGAGCTTAAAAAGTGGAGAAAACATTTTGTTGGCTGTGAGTAACTGAAAAGCGTTTGCAGTTATGCAAGTAGTGCCTACGATTGCCCAAAACGGGAGGTCATAAAGAATGAATTCTAGTGCTGTTGATCACCTTCAAAAGCTAGGTTTGCATTCTCGGCAAAAGCGACGTCGAAGCAGAACCAATGGATGTAGTAGGAAAGGACTTGACAGTTTTCGAAAATAACTCGATGTTGATAGTGAAATCGAAAATAGTGACGGGATAGTGGGAACAGTTAAATGGTGATAATGAACTATGACGTGGTTGTTACGCCATGTTAACTTCAGACCCCTCTTGAGTGGAGCCGCCAACTTCGCCAAGGAGGCGGCGAGTCAGTGAGGAGAGAGAGGGAAAATAGAGGAGTTGTGCTGAGTGTGGTGTAAAGCTCTCTGTGTTAATGTGGAAGCGAAGACGAGACTTCAAATTTTAAGAACTATATTAGTTTCAGCTTAGTTAACTCAATAGTGGCAGCGTAATAAGATTAGGTGGAACTGGAATAAAGAAAAGGAGTATTCAGGTAAAGAAAACCTAATTCATGTAGTGATTCACCTTTATTCCACCTTAAGTCAAAATAATTGATTACAAGAAACTGATATCGTTCCTGTGAAGAGAGGAATCAGCCAAGACCTAACTATAAAGGTAGAAACTGTAACTGGTGACAGTAAGGTAGAACTGCTCAAAAACACATTACCTTTGAAGCTCTACATACTACTGGAGGTATATATATACATATGTATATATATATATATCTATGTATATATGTACTGGTATGTACATATATATATATATATATATATATATATATATATATATATATATATATATATATATATATATATATATATATATGCATATGACAAATATTTATATTTAAGAATGTATGAGTACTTATGTATATATATTATGTATGTATATTTATATATATATATATATATTTACATTTTATATGTATATATATGTCTGTATATATACATAAATATATATATGCATGAAGTTTCGTCATTTTCAGAAATCGTGACTGTTTATATTGACAAAATTAAGTCTCAATATAACTTAATTTCGAATACCCTATGCCTTGGGAGTAATTTACTTCCAAGGGGAACTGTAATTGATTAGTGAATATACCGAGCCGAGATATGATAGCCGAATGTTCAAGTCAGTTATCTATTATGGTATCTAAACCAAGGACCCAGGTTCGAATCCTGGCCAGCCCAGATGCACTCATCAATTATAAAACCACTAG
The DNA here is from genome assembly GCF_040412425.1 of Macrobrachium rosenbergii. Lineage (NCBI taxonomy): Eukaryota > Metazoa > Arthropoda > Malacostraca > Decapoda > Palaemonidae > Macrobrachium > Macrobrachium rosenbergii. The sequence goes on along the minus strand of NC_089792.1, from coordinate 32,763,024 downwards.
AGTATAATTTACTCCAAAGGGATCGTGAATTCGATATTAAGTGATAGTCGTGGCTTAATATTTGTAAGTATAAATAGGTCATGATATATGTGATAAAACGTATATATATATTGAGAGGTCAAACAAGGCAGAACTGGGTACTGATTGATTTATTACCTGGGCATAAGGTATACATAGCAGCGTGCGGACAGAAACATGGTGCCCGACCCCAGGTCTCCGTGACCCGCACGCTGAGTGAGGGCAGTTTGTGTTTGTTAACAGTCAATCAAATAACAATGACAAGAGACATACTGTACATACAGTAATAAAATATATATTGGCGTAAAGGCCAGGAAATTCTACATACAAATATGTACATGAGATTCTTGCTGCGTTGATAGATGCGATACATGACCGTAATTAATAGGTGAAGAAGACGTCTTTACAATATTTATACACACACACACACACACACACACACACACACATATATATATATATATATATATATATATATATATATATATATATATATATATATATATATATATATATATTATGTTTGATTTTACGTCACGAAAAGGTAAAAACGTGATGATTATACGAACAAAGTTACAGCCACGAAGGAAAGAGTGAAACAATGAGATGTTAAGTACTTTCGTCTTATTACCAAGACATGGTAATAAGGGAAAGTACTTGGCATCTCATTGGTTCACTCTTTCCTTTATTTATACACACACACACACATATATATATATATATATATATATATATATATATATATATATATATATATATATATATATATATATATATAATGTTATAGGTTGAGAAAAATCTAATTGTTGGGTTCGACTCCGGGTAAGAACTAAGTTAATTTTTTCGTATATGAAAAATTTATATTGTTCAGGGGTAACCGCTGTTGGTAGTTTTCTTCCTTTATTGCCCCTTTTTTCGTATGTGTTCCACCAGCTATGAATGAACTGCTTCTCAGGAGTCCAAAATTGACCGTGAGAATAAAGTCTAGTCACTTCACGTACCGGGAGAAGAATATGAAAAAGTTTTTAAGCCTCGCCAACACACCAAGAGAGGATCACTTAAAGCACCGCAACAACACCTTCTGTACCCAACTCTCTTAATCTTGTTGCCATTACTGCCGTTACTACAGTTACTCGTCTGTTTCTCTCTCATACACCTTTTATAGTTTTCGGGCGGAATTGTTTTACTTCATAACCACGTTATAGTTAGCATGGTGTCTTAACTATGTTACTATTCACCATCCTTTCTGAGTTTTACTATTCATTTTTTTTCACCCTCACCATTTCTGTCACTACTCTCTCTGCGTCTAGTCCATATCGGGCGACACTTTAGACTGCTGAGTTGACATATGTAGTTGTTCCTTTGTGAGCTAAACTGCTGAGTTTTTCTTGTAACCAACTGCCACGGAATAGTCGTTAAAGTTTATATCGTTTTCTTACTCAGCATTTTGATCAGTCACTGACTACACTCCTCTCTCGAATGCACACTTATTCATACGACCACATGCTCATTTTTGAAAATTCTGTAATGGTTCTACTATCTGTAATTGTGTGTGTGTATATATATATATATAGAAATCATCAACACACAATCACGTGTGGAACAGAAATAAATTTCTGACTCACGTCGGGATCGAACCCAGGTCTCTCAGGTGGAAAGCAAGGGCGTTACCCACTGGGCCATACAAGTTGCTCTCAGGTTCCGACTTCTTTTAGACTTGTATGGCCCAGTGGGTAACGGATGCTTTCCACCTGAGAGACCTGGGTTCGATTTTATATTTGAGTCAGAAATATATATATATATATATATATATATATATAAATAAAATATATATATATATATATATATATATATATATATATATATATATATATATATATATATATATATATATATATATATATATAGTGTAGCCTTTAAATTCGCATATCGCTGAATTTTAGTCACATAGCCCTCTTCATGATTCTTTATAATGCAATAGAGCTTTATTTGATCTCTTGTTTCCAGTGTAGTGAATGTCATTTTTAGGCTTTCGTTTGCAAAATATTATGTTCTGAGCTGTTGTTGTAGATACGCATGTGGTATATAGGATGCTATTTCAGCTACCGGTTATTTTTTATATTTGAAAATCATCTTGAGAGAAGAACTTTTCTGCAGCTAGGAGGGAATGAAAGAAATTCGTCTATGTTCATCTTCCGTAATTTATCAAAAACCCATTACTTTTTGGATACTCGGCATTCTCCGTCTGTCTGTCTGTCACACTTGAAGTCGAAACTATTGTTTGGACAATGCTAGAACAGTTTTTAGTTGTCTGTAAAAGAAAACTGTTGAGATGGCTTTTGTCTGTCCGTCCGCCCTCAGAAAACTCGATTGTGCCGAAGAAACTTCGGCGCAATTTTTACTTGTTTTATTTAGATATTAATCGGCATCTTCATTGCTATAGTTTTGTTTCCAAACGTTTGAATGTAATTTTTAAGCAAATATTAAGAAACAGTCTGTGTAGAGACAATTTCTTGTTTTAGGTACAGAGAAAACATCGGATAAGAGATAGTTGCTTGACTTTTTTACTCCAAATCATCAGACTGTAGCCTGTTTAATTATTTCTACCACCTTCATCTTTTTAAGGAGCTGACCTGTTTTGTTTTTATCAGTCTTTTCGCTTTCCGGGGGCGTGTTGTTAACGCTTAGTTCTGGGTCTTCTGATTGGCAGAATGCACTTTCCTATAAACACTTCACTTTTAGTCTAATCATATAATCAAACTTTCCTCCTTTTATTCATAATTTTTATGTGGTTTTCCGTTGGAGTCATTTCAGTGCTAGTCATGAGGTGGTGCATGATTCCAGGCCGTTTAAGTAAGCAATAGTATTTGTTCCAGGTGCTGGAAGCTTCTTGTTTGGTTTGCATTTACGTTGTGTGTTGAGTTTAGTACGCGTTTTGCTTTCCTGCTGTACCGTATACACGTTACCTAATAGGGGAAGTTAAATATCTGCTTGTCATGAAACGTAAGCAGGTGTCGGTGCTATGTTGATGATTTGAATAACTGAATATCGTTCATTAAATTGATATTTCTAGTTGGTTTTCAAATAAACAGCGCATGTAGAATATTGTCTCGTCATTAATAGCTTCTTGGACAAGGACCTGGAAAAATGGAGTCGAGTCGAATATTGAACCTGGAGCATGACCTTGTCATTCCCAGTGTGTAGTATCGAGTAAGGATTTTTCGTTTTCTGACTCCGCCAAAACTTTCCTAAAAGAAAGGAAGATCGCCTCATATTAGTACCTAGTCTGACGCTTGCCACATAGCATTGTAGTTCACTTATAGTTCTGTCATTCTTTCTTCTTTTGCATTTGAAGCCAGTAGATGTGTAATTGTCATTAGGAGCACACGTAGTCGTTTGTATGATTCTTTCTAGGTGGGAAGTGGTAAATAGCATTGCCATGGAAGTAACTAAATAATATAAAAAGCTTTGCATTACAAAGATGAAAGAAATGAGTTAAAAACTGTAAAAATCCTGATGACGAAGTCTGGACTTAGGGCGGAACCGATATTCTGCTGATGTAGTCATTTCTGGTCAAAGACCTCTTGTGCCTGACAACGTTGACACTTACTCGCATGTTACTAAATCTTGAGGAATCTAAAGGACGTTGACATTTCTTTGTGTGTGTTACACACATCGCCCTCGTGATATGTCCACAACGTATGAGATATGATGGTGTTGCCACTTATTATTATTTTATAAATACTGAGATAATCAATTACTATTTTATTTTTAGTCAAGTTCCAGTGACTTATGTATCATCTTTTATATGAACTGTATTGTAAAGTTGAATCTTTGTGACAGTTGTGAAAAACCACAATTGGTTACCGGTGTGCATGGAGTTTGTGTGAAATAGTGGGTGAGAATGGTAACGCGGGAGACTGACTGACTGAGGGAATAGGCACCTCATACTCTATTTTCTTAGTAAGATCTGCAAATGAAAAGTCCTGTCTCATTCACGAATGCTTCCCCGTAAAACCACTTCTTACAGATGTTCAAATAATGGCAGGGCACTTCTGGAAGCATTGTTGGTCGTGCCCTCGTCTCTCTTCTGAGATGTCCTGGGATCGATCTCGACTTGAGGTAGAAAATTATTTTTGTGCTGCAATATATGACGCAGACCATTCACAAATGATGATCCTTTGGTGCATTTGATATATATATATATATATATATATATATATATATATATATATATATATATATATATATATATTATCACCTTTTCTCGTATGATGTCGTTTTCTAGCACGACCTTTGGAGTGATTTGCTAGCATTCCATTTTGCTTTCTCCACAGCTTAACCAACGTCCTTGTAACATGCCAGAAAAGGTCGACTCAGCACTTCTCAACAGCCATTTTTTTTTTTTTTCATATTTAGATTGTCTGTTGTTTTTACCCTTGTCACCATGCTCATTAGGCGCCACACACTCTCAGTTAAACTGTCAGTCGACCTGACAGTATGTGACTTGCAGTTCAAAGCCCCTCCAGTCAGACCTGAAGGTGCAATCTCGCCTTGCGGTTTCGTAGGGTGGGCTTGGCTACTCCTCCTGTACCCGAAAACATTGAAGCGATATTTTTGTACATCGCAGCTATTTGCATATGAGTATTTTAGGAATAAAAATACAAATCACTGACACAGCAAAAGCGTCAATCTTTACGCACTGAAATAAAGCAAATTTGCTTTTTTTTCAGTTTTTATTTTTAACATTTTAAGTGGAAAGGATTTGCTTGCTACGAGAATACACATGTTGCACATAAATATATACTATCAGACTGCAATACGTTGATGTTACTGGTTGTGCAGTGTGATATTTTATATATATTGGTCTCTTGTTAAACAACTGAAAAGAAATTTTAATAGGCCTAGCTTATGATGCAAGTGAAGTTGTTTGGGCCTAGCAAACACAGCACAAACATAAAAAGACCTAGGCCATCGTGAACACGAAGTTGAAGAAGCCTAGCAAAAAGTACAGAAAATCGGCTGTTGTCTGGTGACCTACGGATGAGTTAATACAAATAACCTACTAAAAGCATATTGTGGCACAAAGGGGCACCCACACTAAACAACAGCTGCGAATGAACTGAAAACTGGACTGCAGTCCATGCCATACACTTGCACTTTGCTTCTCAGTTTCCGAGAACTGCAAGCCAGATTTTATAGGCCCTGCGTGCAAATTGACAGTTCGAATTAAGCACATACACGACGAAAATAGACTACAATTAACATAATTGTCAAGGCAACGTCATATTTCATCGGCATTTCAGCTGTTGTCTGTCGCAGATCATCTAAGCAAATGGTTGGTAATTTCTTAGTCGACATAAATTAAGGTCAAATCTAAATGCGTAAACACTTCTGGTTCAACAGTAGTTTTCCTTAATTCTTACTTTATACAGTGTGCCATGCCATGGATTATTTCTTTTCATATTCTTTTATGGGCATAAAAAGGCTAGCATAGTATCGGAAAATATTTGGAGATTTCTTTATATTTTAGAAAGATGCGCAGACTATTTTAATCTGAGCCATGGGGCACCAGGACTTTTGCCATGTGTTTTCCTTCACCAACTTATTTGTAATTATTTACTAACAACAGACAAAAATAAGGTTTTCCAGCGAGATATATTGTGAATCACGCGATGCAAACGAATGGAAAAACGACGATTATTCACTTATATACCAAGCTCTGACATTCGATTTCCCTGGTAGTGAATTGTTTCCGAAGATGAAGTTCTTGATGCCATACGTTATCTGAATAGAGATCCCGAAATTTGGTCAAGTTCACTGCATCGAAGGCTACAACTTACTCTTTTCACATCTAATTTTTCAATTTAGGTGAAGAAGTAGCTGACCCTCGCCCATATATCAGTGTTTAGTGTTTAGATAACTTCCAGATTTTCTCTTGGATGGTAATGCGTATGTTGGCCTCTCCCATCCTTGTTTGGAACAATGTGCTCGAACTGGTACTTTCTCAGCTTATAAGAGAAATATGTATAATTTAGGTGGCGTTATAGTCAGTTGTTTCTCCTGTTTGTAGGCTTGGAGATGCTTGTTAAAAGCATACTAAGGAACTGCTTTGTTAAAGGTGTTCTCTGGCTAACGAACCCATCTGGCCTACTGTAGGCACTTGCCCAGTATGTGATGCCCGTCACAGCAGCTTGTGAGCAAGCCGTAAATAACCATTGTATCTTGATTTGGAAATACTGTGGTGTTTAGGATATACCAGTGGCCCATGATATCTTAACACGTACTTTTTGTGAAGTTATCATCCAGCTCTTAATGGAAATCTTTTTGTTATATTGCGTGGTGTAAAACTGAGTTTTCTGTAGGTTTGAAGTGGATTTGTGAGCACTTCATCAGTTCCAGAATCGAAGGATTTGTCACAGGGTATTGATGCATTTTTCATAGTGTTTAAATGTAATTCCTGATGTAACATGGGTATCTTGTGCGGTGTAATCAAAACATAATTTTACAGGAGAGTTTTATGTAATAAATGTATCGTACAGCGGTTGTGTCTATCCCTCATCTAACTTAAGTGAAAATTTATGTTGATTGAATATCCCTGACCGAGCATTTGTTAGAAGAGAGTTGAGCGTAAGATTGAAGAGAATATGAAGAGAGGTACAGTTAAAGTAAAGAAAGGGGTTGCAGCTAGGGGCCGAAGGTACGCTGCAAAGAACTTTTAGCAATGCCTACAGTGCACCGCATGAGGTGCACTGAAGGCACTAACTCTCAACGGGGGTCTTGTCGCTGAATCAAAGGCAACTCCTTTGAGCCAGGACTCCGCCCTTACTACGTCTCGTTACCAGGCACTCCCCCCTAGAGCTGCTTCAGACGCCCCTCATGCGCCTACTGCTGTTGTACCCAGGCCGTAAAAAAACGCGGCAATATGAGAGAAGAGGTTCGAGACGGCAAAATCCACCCTAGGGAAGTAACGTATCTGCCCGATATTCTGAACAAGAACCGTCGTTCTGAATACTTGCATAAAGGTTTTTGGTGAGATAGGCAGCAGGCTTTCCCCGGGTTGGTCGAAAGTAACCATTAAACAAGCAGCGTTACACACAAAAGAATGTGTTTTAACTAGAGGAATTTATTTCTGGTGATAGAAATTAATTTCTCGGTATAATGTGGTTCGGATTCCACAATAAGCTGTAGGTCCCGTTGCTAGGTAACCAACTGGTTCTTAGCCACGTAAAATAAGTCTAACCCTTCGGGCCAGCCCTGGGAGAGCTGTTAATCAGCTCAGTGGTCTGGTTAAACTAAGGTATACTTTATTAGATATAAGATTCAGACTCTTGCAACACCTGTCAGGCTACCTTGGAATGCACGTTCAGTGCCTGTTTCTTTCCGTCTGTCTGCTGCCAAACTTTTGATTTCTCCTATTTCTTCCGTTTTCCCTGCCTGCTAATCTTATGTTTGCAGAGGCAAATCTCTCTCCAGGTCTGGACAAGTTGAAGACGTTATTTGGGCCTTGCCGTCGACTTTTGAATGCAAAATAATGTTGCGTTTAAACAGTCACTCAAGAGTCAGACTGTCTATAAATGGATTTATTCTGCTTACTGGGTCCCTCCCGCCTTCCGGTGCTTCAGTTCGGAACGCAGTTGGAGACTCAGCACTCTTGATAATGCTATTGTCTTGCGCAATCAGTACTTGTGTCGGCCCTAGACGATGAGTTGACATTTGTGTTAATCTCTCTCTCTCTCTCTCTCTCTCTCTCTCTCTCTCTCTCTCTCTCTCTCTCTCTCGGGAGGTAGCGCCGTCAGTGCACCTCGCTGGATGCACTATAGGCATTAGATAGGGTTCTTTGCAGCGTCCCTTGGGCCCCTCGCTGCAGCCCATTTCATTTCTTTTACTAGCACCTCCGTTCATATTCTCTTCCGTCTCTCTTTCCACCCTCTCTTAATGATTGTTTCATAGTGCAGCTACGAGGTTTTCCTCCTGTTACACTTTTAAAACTATTCGCTCTCAATTTCCCATTCAGTGCTGAATGATCTCATAGGTCCCAGGGCTTGTCTTTTGGCCTAAAATTTTTTATTATCTCTCTCTCTCTCTCTCTCTCTCTCTCTCTCTCTCTCTCTCTCTCTCTCACATATTTTTTTAGCATTATGATGTGTTTCGTTCTTGAATGATTACTGTACCTTTTGAACAACCTCTCTCTCTCTCTCTCTCTCTCTCTCTCTCTCTCTCTCTCTCTCTCTCTCTCTCTCTCTCTGTTAATTCTCCTGTAAGGAGACACCGCTTACAGTTTGTTCTAGACGCTGCACTATAGCCTATGAAGAATTTCAGCAGGTTCCCTTCGGCACCATTTTTATTGATTTCTATCTTTTGATTTCACGAGGCCCCTTGTGTCTCTTCCTATACATCTGTCCTACGTCTTAGCTTTGTCTTGCGCCAGTGTTCACTTTTCAGTAGAGAACTTTTCCTACGGACGACCTCCGACATTATGGAGGTGGTATACAATCGCTCTTTAAGTAACAGTGGTTTATGATTTGTAAATCCACGTTAATTCCACAGGATATCCTCTCCCCCGAGTTAGCGGTATTGAATAGTATTTCCAAGAAGTCATTCTTTTTGAACTTAGCCCACTGTATAGAGCTCTTAAGTAAACTGAATTATCCTAACCACCGATTTTTTCTTTATGGCAAGTCAGTTGCTTAAATTTGTTGCTAAACTAGTTGATAATAAGTCTATTGGCATCTCTCGTCTTAATAGTAATCCAAAATTTTAGTTCACTTGCTTATCATTGATTTCTAGTCTCTCAGCATATTTCTTAATTGCACAAACACCGAATACAGTACTAAATCCCGCTACAGACGTCAGAATTTCTACAGTTGATTCTTCATTTTTATCTTAAGCTTTGTAGTGACAAGCGTATCCAGAAAAGTGTGGAGAAGTCAAGAATGTAAAAATGCATTGTGATTATTACAATTTTATACGTAACTGGTAAAAAAAAGTGACCACCAGGTTTTTTATATACTGTATATATTTATATATAAGAAATCTATGTGTGTATGTTTATATATTTTTGTATATATGTATTATGTGTGTGTATAAATATATTATATATTTATATATTATATATATATATATATTATATATATATATATATATATATATATATATATATATATATATATAAAAATATATATATATATATATAATGTTTATATATATGTATATGTATGTATATATACATAAACCTATGTATGATAAATATGTGAATATATACTGTAGATACATATATGTATATATATACACACACATATATATATATATATATATATATATATATATATATATATATATATATATATATATATATATATATACATACAGGTGTTAGGAAAATTAGATAGGAAAATAGAAAGAAAGGGGGAGAGAGAAACATAGAGAATAGAGAGAAAGAAAGAGATAGAGAGAACTATGATTAAGCCTGGGTTGTTTTCGCTTCGAGAAGCTAAGAAGTGCTGACTGATATAAACTACCTTCCACGAACTTGAAACAGTGAGCGAGTATATCGCGCCCAGGGCCATAAAACCGATCGTAAAATTTGGAGACTGTGACCTCGTGATTTAGCTTACTCAGGGATTATTCAGCACCGCGTCGAGAAGCTGACGCCAGCCATATCTATAATCCCGCCTTCAGTAGGAGGCGTTTTCATGGAAATTCCAGGAAATTGGGCCTGGACAAAGTGATGTACTTCAACACCCTCCAATCAAACATTCTATGGAGGGGTCTTTTACACCCCCTCCTAAGATCATTTCCTATCAGATTCTCTAAGGAGAGATTTGAACAACACCCAGCAACGTCCTTCCCAGTCAACTTTTTGAGGGGAGGCCTTGCAGATAAATCCTTCCAATAGGAAACTGGAGGGAGGAGGGGATTGCAGATTACCAGAAACCCAGGGATTCCTGAGACAGAAGAGCAGAGCAGAGCAGCAGATTCGAGTTAACATCCACCAGGGAGAGTTATATCTCCCCTTGCTTTCGTGCTCCCCAAACAGAATGAATTTGAACTGTCTAATAACAGTTATTTCGTTTCCGTAGCTGTAACTTTAAATTGTACTCAAGTTTGTAGTTAACTTTCGTCATTAAAGTAAGGAAACTACAGAACTCGTCTCTATTACGCCTTTCTGAGAGATACCAGTACTCTAAGATAAATTCCCTTCAACAATAGCAGGTTCAAGAATGCAGTGACAGAGTCTACCTTTAGAAGAAGCTTGCAGGTGAGAGGGAATAAAAATAATTTTTCGGCACGACTCACTTATATATTTATGTATATATATATATATATATATATATATATATATTTTATATATATATATATATAATATATATATATATATATATATATATATGTACATTTATATATTTGCTTCAGTGACATCATTAATTTTTGTACAGGAAGCTGCATGTCACCTTAGTGATTTCCGATTCTCATGCGCCAGTTTCCAGTGAAAAAATGCAGACTTCTTTCTGCCATTTATTATTTTTATCATAACATTTGTGATATGTATATGTGTATATATATATATATATATATATATATATATATATATATATATATATATATAATGTATATATATGTATATATATATTTATAATCAGCCTAGATTGTTATAGACTTAAAGACCCACTTGGTCATTAAAAGAGAGAGCTTGAAAAGCAAAAACAGAGGAAAATTTTTTTCGTTACGAGTGATGGGGAAGCATTAACAGTTGTACAAGTAATGCTTACAGTTGGCCTTAACGGAAGTCATAAAAAATGAACTTTAATGCTCTTGATTCCCTCATAAAAGCTATATTTGTTTTCCCAGCAAAAGTGAAGCGAAGCAGAACCGATAAGGTTTGCATGCTATGACTCAACATTGTTTTAGAGCAACTCGTTTTGGATAGGGAATTCACAAATAGTGACGGGATAGTGTGAACTGTGAATTGTACTGTGACGTGGCTGTGACGCCATGTCGACTTTCTCTACTGAGAGTATAGTACCCGGCAAGGAAGCGTATCACTGAGGAGTGAGAGGGATAATAGCGAAGGAGTTGGGCCGAGTGTGGTGTTAAGCTCTCTAAGTAAAAGTGTTTAGGTAAAGACGTGACTTAGAATTGTCATGGACCAAATAAGAGATGGCTTAGTTGACTCAATAGTGACAGTATAATAAGAGTAGGTAGAATTGTCAGAAAGAAAAGGTGCAATAAAATAAAGAAAAAAACTTAATTCATATAGTGATTCACCTGACTTCTGACTTAACTATAAGGAAGAACCATTCAGGGCCATGTTGCCTTAGAAACTCTGTATGGACACTTCAACAGTAGATAACTCAAATAAATTTTTTCTTTTCAGATCTTTCCCATAAGAATAGATGATATGGTCAAACTTAGCTTTGAACAAAGGAAATTCGTCTTAAAATGCTATTGGCAGTATGAAAACACAGCTGAAGTCCAGAGACAGTACAAAACAGAGTTTCAGTCAGATCCACTTACATGTGTAAGTATCTCATGAATCATTATTAAGTTTGAATCTGATGGGACTGTGCAGAATGTACACAAGAACCGTTTTGAAAGACCACGGACATCAACCAGCCCCAGACACCCTTGACATGGACCATAATGTTGCCAGTGGAAAGGGAGGTGGGTGGTAGCTTCTCCGTATCCTTTGACCCACCAATGAATTTAATGCCTCTGTGGTTCAGGAAGGAGGAGATGGAGGATACGAGAGGCAAAGGTTTCTCCGAGTCTGTCTAGGGGACCCCAGGTAGCTGTCCTGGCTGGCAGGCCAAGGATGAATGCCTGGCTGAAGGGCCAGGATGCCTGGAGCTGCCACTGGGGCATGTTACGATCCAGGCTCACCAGATATTAGGTTGAATCTTAGTGGTCATGCTGTAAGGTGGGGCTGTGTCTGTGGGGATATCCTGATCTCCCAGTAGTAAAAGCCACAGTGGTGAAGGGGATTGTGCCATGACACCCCAGAACTTTCAGTTCTTGGGCTTTGCTGGTAGGTTTAGCCCTGTTGAAGGGTGGGTAGAAGCTGGAAGGTGGGGGTTTTTAACAAAGAACTGGTGGTGGTTCCTTGAACAGGCCTGGTGACTCAAGCAGTTAGGGTCTTGACAGGGGTTGGGGGTGGGTGATGAGAATGATATGTGGCTTCCCTATTGCCATATCGTGGACCTCTCTAGTCTTGAGGATGGTTCTCTGCTGCTGATGGGGCTGAATGAAATCATTCAGTGCCAGCTTCCTCCACAGATACCCTCAGAGAAGACTCCAAGGGGCTTCTTGAGGCCCTGCAGGATTTCTGGCTTGGCATACTTGCATGCTTGGCTTCTACAACCAGCCTCCTAGATGTTTGGGAGGTCAGGCAAAAGTGGTGTGAGGGGATGGCATCCTGAATGGGAATAAGCTCAGGTATAGCAGGACTTTGCCCAGAATCTTAAAGAGGTGGTGAATGATGTTCTGAGGGAAGGGGATCTTGCAGGGGAGACATCACCAGTACTAGACTTCCATGTGAAATACCTACTTTGTTTGGTGCTCCATCCCCACCTGACAGGAAACCAGCAGCTCCTATGCAAACAAGATTGTCCAAGGCCATCAGGCTAATTATCAAATGGGATATTTTGCAGGCACTGAGGATTGCAGGAAAGACAGCATCTGTGGCGAAGTTTGCTGCTTTTGACTTTGGGCTTGTAAACACCTCACCCCTGATGTCCAAACTGGACCAAGCAGGCCAAATGCTGATGCTCCCCAAAGTGAAGCCATTAGAAGGAGAACTGATGTCGGTTAATAATGAGGTTGCAATTTTTTGCAGCTCTATTGTTAAATTTTTGCTGACTGAATAACATCACTGGTCAACATATCCAACTCACAAAAAGCCTCAGACCCATGAAGGGATGTGGCAAGAACTTTGTTCTCTTGGAAGGTATAATTTGTGATGCAAGGCTCTGGAGGAAAGGGGCTGTATGTGTCATTTAATAACATCACCAAGGTATTCATCACTCTCTCTGAGTCATTTGCAGGTATTGAGGCAACAAAGTACACCTGGCTATTTAATGAACATCACCCTTGTACAGTACACTAACACCTAACAGTTCAACTCAGATTGAGGTAAATTTCTGGAGTTTGGACCCCATCATGATGAGTCAAGAAGTAACACAGGTCTGTCCTCTTTAACACATCATAGTGGACGAGCTTATAGTGGCTGTAGGTGGTGAAAACACACTCCCATGTGGGATGAGGATTGCAGTCCTCACCTCCACTGATGACATTGCATTCTTTCGGTTTCCAAACTGGGGATAAGAGCTTTGTTGGCATACTTGCTGGCATGCAATGTGCAGGTCCAGGCAAGTAAATGCGCCTCATTCATCCTGGAGAGGCTAAGTGGTAGACAAGGTCATATGAAAGTGGAGACCATCCAAGAGAGTGGTTTTACCTGTGGAAATATAGTAACCCGTGTAGCCGAGCCCATCCCATTGATAGGGTCAGGGCAGTTCACTAAATATATGGGGGCAAGAAGTTGGGCCTTCTGGCATCTGAAACCACTGAACGTGTCCGTGATCTATCTAGGATAGGCAGAGCCAAGCTTGAGTCTATGGAGGAAGTCTACATTGAGAGAACATATGATTCTGAAGTTGCTTCTTGATTATGAAAAAGGCAGCGTAGTTGACTTATTAGTGACAGCATGATCAGATGTGGTAGAGCTAGCACAAAGGAATGGAGTAATAAAGTCAAGAAACTGAATTCATAGTGAATCACCTTGCTATAAATAAAATAACTAATAACAAGAAACTGACATCGTTCCTACAATAATCCAAGAACCACGACAGGACTTAACTATAAAGATAGAGCTGCAAAGAAGAACCCTCAAAGATGTGTAACCATAGAGTGCTCTATACACACTATTACAGGGTTTTCTTAGTTACCATGTCTCAGAGTAGTCCTTTTTTTATTAACTATAGTAAACAGTGATATCTTTACATTTAAGTCTTGGCGTGGTTCTTAGATTATTGTAGGTGCAATGTCAATTTTTTTTTGTCAGTTACTTTACTCAAAATAGAAGGAAGGTGAATCACCATATGAATTAAGTTTTTTGACTTTACCACTTTTTTTTATTACAGCTTTACTAATTTATTCATGCTGCCGCTACTGGGTCAGTTAGGCCATCACTTTATAGCTTGAGAAAATTCTAAGTATCGCCTATACTAGTACACTTTATACAGAACTTTGCACCAAACTTAGCCCACTACTTCTCTTTTTAGACTCCTGACTGATTCACCTCCTGGCCGGTTACCATTCTCTTAAGAGAGGGCAGAAGTGCATGCGTCATAATCACATCATAGTTAGCATGACGTCAAAACAACGTCATAGTTCACCACCATTTCTCAGTTCACACTATCCTGTCAATATTCGCTCCGAATTGTTTTCGAAGAATTCTGAGCCGGCTCTTGAATCCTTATCATTCTGCCTCGCCTTTGCTTTTGCTAAGAACGCAAACATGGCTTTCATGGGGTGACCAAGGGCACTAGGGTTCATTTTTATGATTTCCCAATAAGGGCAATCGTAAGCATTACTTAAATATCTGCCGAACACTTCATCCAAACACAATGGAGAAAATTAGTCTTCCAATTTTTCTTTCAGGCTTTCTCTTTTATTGACCACGTGAATCAATAATAACACACACACACACACACACACACACACACACACACACACACACACACACACACACACACACACACACACATATATATATATACAGTATATTACTCTGTTGAGTGATGAAAATACGTACAAAGAATTAAATAAAAATCCTATAGACCAGTAATTTCAATACAATAATTAAAGAGCTATTCAAGGAAATGAAACCTAATGAGAAAGCTGTAAGTGACTTCTCCATCGTTGCCTAGGATATATGGAACAATAAAAATGCATTAAACAAATTTTCTCGCCGGACCAATATTTATTAGATCGGTAGGTACAAATTAGCTATATACCTAGTGGATATTTAACACATTGGTTGTATCCATCTCCGATGCCATTGCAAAAAAAAAAAAAAATGCCAATATAAAGGAAAATGTTAACTCAGTACATGTGAACTAAATAATGTACAGATTATTAGTGAATCCAGTCTAGTGATTTTTGACATGACGATCTGCTGGAGTTTTTAGGGGTATGAATGAGAACAGCCAACTGGATATACCATTTTACACGAACACTCGTAGAATCAGTTTCAATTTTTGTAAAAGAATGTGCATTTGAATTCAACCAGAAATTTATTCTCAAAATTTTGATTTGGCAATGGGTAACCCTTTAGCTCCAGTTCTGAGTAATTTGTATATGGAATTTTCGAAAGCAAAATGTCAAACAAAATCATTCCACGCATTGTTAAATGGTTCAAGTATATTAATGACATATGTGTTTGTCCAGTACATTTTCGTTACCTGGACAAACACATATATGTCGTGTAAAGTATGTGTACGGTCATTGAAAATGCTTTTCTTTCCTGTGATTAATAATTAATTCATTGCTTTGAATAAACGCGTTAATCAAAACCACACCACGTGTTACTTCCTTTCTAAGGTAAATGATTGACTGTCAGAGTTTTCCTCTGGTCAGCTAATATATATATATTATATTATATATATATATATATATATATATATATATATATATATATATATATATATATATATATATATATACATATACATATATATATAATATATATACATATATGTATATATATAATATATAATAATAATGTATAATATATATATATATATATATATATATATATATATATATATATATATATATATATATATATATATATATATATATATATATAACTGTAACAGGGATCTTGGGGTTAGAGAGTGCATGTATTTCGACGTCACTTGGCAGGGATTAGAAAGTCATTTGAATGGCTCTTTCCATTAATTAGGAGATGTTTAGACATTCGAGACTGTAAAAGGGATCCTGGGAAAAGGGCGATCTTGCGACGAGTGTGCAGTTAGTTATGGCAGTGATTAAAGAAACGCTTAGGTTAAAGGCAGTGATTTAAGATACGATTAGGTTACAGGCAGTGATTTAAGAAATGTTGAGTCAATAGCAACGATT
Organism: Macrobrachium rosenbergii; assembly: GCF_040412425.1. Taxonomy (NCBI): domain Eukaryota; kingdom Metazoa; phylum Arthropoda; class Malacostraca; order Decapoda; family Palaemonidae; genus Macrobrachium; species Macrobrachium rosenbergii. The sequence continues at coordinate 32,746,863 of NC_089792.1, read as the reverse complement.
AGACAAATGCTTAGACGACATTAGTGGCCTGTGAGAAGGTGTATCCTTCGAACAACATTTGGAGGTGATTAGAGAAACGCTTAATTGACATCATTGACCCGAGAGAAGCGGTGTTCGCGCTCTTAAGGGTAAACCAACTACCTTCCTCAGCAGATTGGATCGAGGGCGTGTGGGGATGTATGTGTGTGATGAATAGCGAGTATATGTATACTTAATGTCGAAAGTATGACGTGTTTGTGATGTGTACTTCTCTAATCGTGTTTAAGAGACTTGGAGCGGAAGGGCAGAGAGTATGAGGCGAATTCACTGCAAAGATTGACAGTGCCGTTCTCTCTTAAAGCTGGGGGAAACTCCAAAAGACGTCAGTGCACTCTTGTAACCATTAGACTTTAGCAAAAGCAAGACTCCGAAGCAGCTATCTCAGGTGGAAATGTATGAAACCTGAAGTGATAATCTAGAACTGAACATTATTTTTATTCTTCATTTTCCCACCACTCCTTAGTGAAAGCGACTTTGTGTTCCGAACTGTGGAAGTGAATTCCAAGTAAGACTTAGAAGAGAACCCACAAGCCACTCGTCCATTGCTGCCTCAGTATGTTAACTCCTAATACACACACACACACACACACACACACACACACACACACACACACACACACACACACACACACACTTTGTTATATAAACATACGTACATACATACACAGGCATTCTTGTCCTACCAGGCAAGCAGATCAAGTTCGAAATTTGGGCGAGGATAGTCAGGTAGGCATGCTCTGCTAAATATCCATTGTCCCTCGGTTGAGCTATGCAGTGAAAATGTTGCCTGGTAGTTGGACGATTGTGGCTGTCGAAACCAGGAATAAAAAGAGCATGAGGCCAACAACCTCACGCCAAAAGATTTGCCCGGAACAGGAACGCTATCTCCTGGAATAATTTCCTTGTAGGGAAAAAGGTGTAATACATACATATATATATATATATATATATATATATACACAATATATATATATATATATGTGTGTGTGTGTGTGTTTGTGTATATATGTGTGTGTGTGTGTGTGTTGTAGTTAGCTGTGCTTCTTCTTTACAAAGCTGTATTATTTGCACTGTTGGTTTGCATCATTAAGTAAAAACAAAGCCTTCTTAGTGAAGGTGTTCGATGTAGAGTCGTGTTTTCCCTTCCTACATTTATTAGTGTCATAAAATTTATAATGTTTCCACCTTATTCTTGGGTAGCTGTAACCGAGTCGTTATCGCAGATGGGCACACAGTAATTTCACCTTATTCTTGGTGGCTAAAAATCGAAGTCTTTATCGGATGGGCACACAGTAATTTCATAAGTCCTCAAACTGGACTTAAGGTTTTCACTTAGTCTTTATCTTGAGAGGGGCATGGTAATTTCACTAAGTCCACAAATGGACTTAGATTTTTCACTTAAGTCACTTCACAAAATCTCAACACTCTCCTTTGTGCCCTGTTACTGCCTGTCCATGGTTCAGATGTCAGGCAGGGCAGCCGATCGAGACCGGTCTACCAAAGCCAAATCAAAGTCCTTCAAAGAAGCATCATGCTTACCCAACAAAAATTGGAAAAAAGCACGTTAAAGAAGAAGAAGAAGAAGACTGCCTGTCCATAGTTCATCCCTTCTGCTTTATAGGTTTGTCTGAGAGAGTGCATATCATGTCGTTTTAGTATGTTTTTCCGAGTTTCACTTATGGTTCTCCTTTCTTCTCGACACTACATTCACTTTTCGTTCGATTAGTTACTATAACACATAAACACAGACAGTTGAGGCGCCGATTGAGTCTCTCTCGTGAGGTGTTTTTCGGGAACAACAAGTGCCCTTCATTTAAGACCTTGAGCACTCAATGGATCGCCACAGATTCTTGGAATTCGCATTTATGGCACTCGCGGTAAATGCATTAAAATTTGACGCCAGGCTGTGGTTATCAGACATTGCAGACTTGAAAATGTTAATCTCTGTTGTTCTCTGTCTCTGTTATTTTGTTGTCTTCTTATGTTTGTGAAGGTGTAGTCTATGCGATTACACACACACACATAAATAAATTATATATATATATATATATATATATATATATATATATATATATATATGTATATATATATATATATATATTATTATTCATAAAGGTATATATATATATGATTAGCTTAGCATTTTAATTTTATTCAGAAAGGTACCTGTTTTTGAACAGACAGATGGCTATACCAATTTCAATCAAACGCTTTTAGAATTGATTAGAATTTGTGTAAAAGAAAGTAAATTTGATTTCAGCGGTAAATTTTACTCTCACCTCTCAAAAATTTGGTATAGCAGTGGCTAACCCTTATCTCCATTTTGAGTAATATGTAAATGGAATTTTTCTAAAGCAAAATATTAAACAAAATTATCCCATGCATTGTAGTGTGTTTCAGGTATGTTTACGACATAATATGTTTTTTCCAGACAACATAAATGTAAATAACTTCTTTGTTAAATTAAGAATTAGTATCATCAATAAATTTCACTTTGGAATTGGACAAGGATGGTAACCTGTTCTTTTTGGATTGGTTAATACACGGAACTAGGAATGGGTTTGAATACAGTGCGTACAGAAAACCCACCAACATTTCTGCGTATGTTAATTTTTGTTGTGGTCACAATGATGAAGTTGAGAAAGCGGTTTCACATCCGTGTTCTTAAGAGCATTACTTACATGTAGCCTGGAATTCAATGTTGATGAAATAGATATGATTAGGAATAGAGCCAAGAAAGTGAAATATCCCTCCTCTATTTTAGACAGTGCATTATTAAAAGATGCGAAAAGGAATTTTTATGTTAATGACTAAAAGAAAATTATGACACAAAATTCTGCTTGTACTGCCATACAGTAGTAATTTCAAAGATATTCCCCATCTACTCAAGAATCTTGGAGGTAATGTAGTATTTAAGAACAATAAAAAATAAAACGTACTTTTAAAGAACTCGCTGACAATACAAGTCATGATTTACAACCATTTATAATGTCTTCTCAGTATTTCAAACAACACTGAGAAGAAATTAAAAATGGTTGTAAATCATGACTAGTATTGTCAGGGAATTCTTTATAAGTACGTTTTATTGTTTTATTTTTCTTAAACGCTACATTAACTCGAAAGATTCCTGAGTAGATGGGGAATATCTTTGAAATTATTACTGTATGGCAGTACAAGCAGATTTTTGTGTCATAATTTTCTTTTATTCATTAACATAAAATTTTTGCCTTTTGCATCTTTTAATAATAAACTGTCTAAAACAGAGGAGGGATATTTCACTTTTTTGGTTCTATTCTAATATATATATATATATATATATATATATATATATATATATATATATATATATATATATATATATATATATATATATATATATATATATATATATATGTATATGAATGATTATAATCACTCGTGACACGTGATTTTTATATTTCGACCATCACACGGAAGAAATGAATAATGATTTGTAAAATTTCAGCCTGACCGGGTTGAAAGTTCATTGCTAAAATTCAGCTTGTGTATGCTAACAAGAAAGTACATACGAACTTTCAGATGGTTAGTAAACGAGTATTTGCACCTGACAGGAGTTGTAAGTGGAGTCCTACCCTCTCCCTCATTAGTGACAGGTCAGCTTTTACAAATCTTATGATCTTGAACCGCTTCCCATTTTACCATTTCATAACTACTTTTCTTTCAATTTAAACTAGCTGCACATTTCTTTTGAGATTAATGGATCAAGCCTGTACATGACATGCCTTGGCTGATGTTCCTAGAGAAACTCTCTTTTAGAAAAATAGGCTCAATAATGTTTCTTTCCAGTCCAATATTAGAGTATATTATACATACTTGAAGATATATATATATATATATATATATATATATATATATATATATATATATATATATATATATATATATATATATATATATAATACACACACACACACACACACACATATATATATATATATATATATATATATGTGTGTGTGTGTGTGTGTGTGTATCTACTTCATGTACGGTATACAGTGAATCGGATATATTTGTAATACTTTTAAAATAAAATACTAAGCCATAATATAAATTCTCTCTCTCTCTCTCTCTCTCTCTCTCTCTCTCTCTCTCTCTCTCTCTCTCTCTCTCTCTCTCTCTCTCTCTCTCTCTTGACAGACATTCCGTATATTCACGTGAATGGAATCGTTTGAAATATTCCCGAACTTATTTTTATCTGTTATGTTTTGGGGAAAAATATGCATAGGATATTCTATGCTTTACTGTATACAAACTTTAAAATATTGCTACTTCTACAACGGTTATGTTTTTGCTTCACTGTTTATTACTAATGAGATGTGAGAACTGATGAGTTTTATAATGAACTGAGTATTTTCTGAATGAAGAATAGGAAAATATGGGAAAATCTATTGCATACTTACTTCTCCAGCGTCAGTTGTTGGAGTAAACCAGTAGATATAAAAATCACTCTGTTTTTTAAGTCCAAATTTTTTCATCGGTATCCACCGTTAGGTAGTTCTTTTTAATCAGTAGTTCAGTATTATTTGTATTATGCTATTTCAGCGATACCAAATTTAGTTGTGCTTGTCACTGGCAAACAAATGAAAAACATCTGAATCCAGCGGTTGTCAGGGGGGCCGGCGCTGCCGAAGTTGCAGCTGAAGTCTCGTTCGTCTTTTCGTTTAGTTTTTTGTTGTGACAGCAGTTGAGCGTATAAGCCTTACAGAGTTGTTCTGTAGATGCGTTTTCATTCTTGTGTACGTCAGTTTTAATCACGAGGGAGTCGGTATTTTACACATTGAAATCACGCTGGGGAAACTTGTACGTCTGGCGGCGCGCACCAGTCAGCTGACAGAGCAGAATTGTTGCCACACTCAGCACTTGTGCTCAGACCCAAGTCAAAACTACGCCCACCAATTTTCATCCTCATCTCCTTTCATCTTCTTTATTTCATACGAACATTTTTTTCCCCAGTTTTACTACTTTGACAGCATCTTGAAATGTCGTTGCTTTTCCCACAGATTGAAGTACAAAACAGTTTTTTTTACGAGTTTTCGTAACACAAAAGATTTTTTTCTCGTTGAATCTTATGTTCTGCTCCACGAGGGACCGAACGGGAGAAGGAATGGTTGGATAATGCAAAGTTGCGATAATGAAGACTTGGCCAGCGGTGGAGTTCCACCTCTGCTGAGTCAGCAAGTGTTCGCTCCAGTGTTGTTGGTGACGATGATGACGGAGACTGTTTGTGAGGGCGATGGAGGAGAAGGACGACTAAAAAGGAGAGGGGGGAAAGGGAAGAGAGAGAGAGAGAGAGAGGAGGTAAACGCAGTGTCTTCGATGGAAGTGATTTCAAAATTTTTTTTTTTGTAGGATGTTGCTTTTTTAAATCGGAAAACACACAGTCATATATATATATATATATATATATATATATATATATATATATATATATATATATATATATATAATTTCTAACGGAAAGGTTACAGGTTACAAGAGCGCGTCTTTATCAGATGTTGAATATTGATGCCTCGGTATTGATTATTGATGTAGAGCTTCTGCCTATTATTCCCCGTTTTCCTTAAGTTTTTAGAGCCAAGTGGTTTTCAGTGTACAATGAAATATATAATATGAAATAATGTTAATCATTGGTAGTTTTCCATTCCTGCATAAACTTAGAGTAAATTCTCACACCTTATTTGCCTTGTCTTTTCATTACTTCAGCAAATAAAATCAGAAAACATATAAATCAATATATATTGTGAAATAAATTCCAGCGAATGAAGAGTCATTGATTTTTACATGATGGGCGATGAAATTTAGGAGAGAAGAAATTACAGAAAATGTTCGTATAATTTAATGATGTGGTAAAGTTGGCTGGTTGATTGATTTGTTTTTTCTTTGTGCCACGACGACCTAAGGGCGGTCCAGTGAAGGATGATCGCTGATCTGTATTCACGACGCCTTAGCAATAGCAGCTTTTAGGTGGTAAAAAGCTAAATCACTCATGGATAAATGAGCTGCAGTTGATTATATTTGCTTTCGTAAGTGCTTCCTAAATATTCACTGTTATGCTCTGGTGTGATAATCTTATCCATTATTTGTTCTTGTTCCCTGAACATTATAATATTTAAAGGACTCTTCATAAACACGTAATTTTCCTTAAGCAGTCCATAGAAAAATAGATTTAACCCTAACGAGTGACCGGTAATGGGGAGGTAGTCTTGAAAACAAATAAAAAAAAGTCTCTCTCTCTCTCTCTCTCTCTCTCTCTCTCTCTCTCTCTCTCTCTCTCTCTCTCATTTTGCTCATTCACATTTTTACGTCCCCTGTCAAATACATTTCGTGGTGTCTGGGTTAGGTTCCAAATGCTGAATGTGCTTTCCTGGGAGTTCTTTGATTTTTGCTTCTTTATTGAATCATTCTCTCTCTCTCTCTCTCTCTCTCTCTCTCTCTCTCTCTCTCTCTCTCTCTCTCTCTCTCTTCAGTTATGTTCATAGTTTACAAGTGTGTTACATGATTGCGTTGTTTATGGATGGTGGGATTTTATTAGTAGAAAATTGAACAATTAAAACAATGACCCGTGAAATAGATGCTTATGAAAGGTAAAGAATTAAAATGTAAGGGCTACGAGTATTGTCAAGTTTGACAAAGGAATGTAATCAAATGTGAATTTTTTAAAATGCAGAGAAATATGTCGTGATGCATTGGAGTAGGAGGTAACTAAGTGATTCATAAACACTGCGGAAACTTCTGTTCATGAATGGCAGGGGGTTGCACGAAATGAAAGTTAATCAGTGGAGACAGAGATTCTCACGAGAGAGAAACAGACAGAAAACCAGACAGGTTTATAGCAAGGTGTCTTTTTCAAATGAATGCCCATGTTGCTGTCCAGTCTCTCTAACTGGGATTTTCTCAGTTTCACCTTGAGATCCTTGCACTTTATTTGATTTATTTGCCGGATGGTGCTCTCCAGCCACCTCAACCTCCACTTTTCATTGCCTTGGTCGCTGGATGCCTGAAAGTGCTGAAATACTTGGCTTTATAGACTGAGTTTTATGATTCATTCATTTGCTCATTCATTGAGATATATTTTACCTTAGCTTGCATATATTTTCTATGTGCATTTTTATGCTTTTCTCATAATGGCTGGCTCTGGATTGATTTTTATTTATAATGATAAGTGTAGTGCCGTCTTGGACTGCAATGATTTATTCGTCAATTGTTACTAATCTCAGTCACTGGTAAGCTTTTGTCATGGGATGCTTGCAACCCTTACTGTTATTCTTGGTTGAGAGTCTAGATATTTGTCCAGCAATGCAACTGTTATATGTCATTTGACAGGATTTATGGATGTACGTAAGTCATGTTTGGTGAGCTCCCGTAGAGGGGTAATGCCGTTAATGCACCTCGCTGGGTGTACTGGAGGCATTGCCTAAGGTTCTTTGCAACCTCCTTTCGGCCCCTAGCTGCGACCCCTTTCATTCCCTTTACTGTAACTCTATTTATATTCCCTTATTTCCATCTTACTTTCCACCCTCTCCTAACAGTGCAATAGCGAGGTTTTTCTCCCGTTAATGCATTTAAAACCTTTTTACTCTCAGTTTCCATTTCAGCGCTGAATGACCTCACAGGTCCCATTGCTTGGCCTTTGGCCTAAATTTTATATCTTACTCATTCATGTCTGATGAGCTGAGTCCTCTCCACTTTTCCCTATTTTATGCACCTCCCATTTCTTCATTGGAGGAGTGGGGAGAGCTCTCGGCTAGCACGCTGTTGGCCCAGCGTTCGATTCTCCGACCGGCCGGTGAAGAATTAGAGGAATTTATTTCTGGTGATAGAAATTCATTTCTCGTCATAATGTGGTTCGGATTCCACAATAAGCTGTAGGTCCCGTTGCTAGGTAACCAGTTGGTTCTTAGCCACGTAAAAATAAATCTAATCCTTAGGGCCAGCCCTAGGAGAGCTGTTAATCAGCTCAGTGGTCTTGTTAAACTAAGATATGCTTAACTTTTTTTAAACTTATGCACCTCCTTTTAGAATTCTTATTGGGCCCAAATCCATCTTTCCGCCTTTCTCCATAGTTATCTAGGCCTTTTTACTGGCCGATGATCTACCAAAATCCACCACTTTTCTAACTTCCTACCATTCTTCTCATCTCAATGCTTCCTATCTTGGTCTGAAATCCCCTTCTTCCCTTGGACACGCGTATTTCTGGTACCTTTACCAAATAAGGCATTTTTAGAGTATCCTAAATATCATTATCAGTGTTACATGTCTCCTCTGGTCGGTCTTAAAGGCACTGACCTGTGCAGATATCATCAGTGCTTGTGCTCTGTGTACTGATAAGATACTGTGCTCAGTAAACCAGTGGTTCAGCATTTTCTTCCCACAGTTTGGGCCTCCATTATGTCGCAAAGGAAATGGAAATGATATGTAATTGTGCGTGTTGATGTTGGAACTAAACTCTGTGCTTTCAGTCTCGTGCCTGTGATTGTGCCTGGTCATAGCCAAGACTTTTATTCTTTTGTGAAAGTAAGAAGTTTGACCTGATTTATTTTTGGGAGAGTATAATCACCAAATCAGTGTCCAATTACACATCCTCTGGGAAACTGTAACACAGTCCAACGGTGTGAAGAATAAAGGGCTTCTGGAACTGAAGTCGGTCTCGGCAGGAAAAGGGGATCTAGGATCAATTGAGAATGTGAAAGATCTCTGTTGAAATACAACTTATGAAAAAGTGACAAACAAGAGACCGTCCACCAATGGTCCAAGTGAACACTGCTGATATTAGGAAACAGAAACCTACCACCACGAACCACTCTATCTAAAAGAGATGAATCTCTGGCAGAAGCAGACATCCATACCGGAGAACAGTATTCTAGTAAAGGAAGGACAAATGACCTACAACAAGTTTCATTGTATCACTTATAAATATATGAGGCCTTTCGTACAATACCTAACTTTCGTGCGGCATTTGCTGACACTTTCGTTAGATATGAGTTAAAAGTTACATCTTCAGACTCTTTCAGGAGAGTCCCATCGACTTGGACGGGAGGATGGGGTGGAAAGTCGGTACGAGATCTGCTAATCATTTTACTTGAGTTCAGTCTCATACCCAACCGTCTACACCATTCACTAATCCGCTCCATGTCCCGAGTGAGGCTAAGGACAGCTTTATTTCTCATAAGTGGAGACTTTACGACGGCCACAAATGTAGCATCATCGGCATACTGAACGATCTTGTTTTCCAAGCCAACAACCATATCACTCGTTTACACTAAAAATAACAGTGGGCCAAAAACACTGCCCTGTGGAACTCCTGACACAGTAAGTCTTGGTTCGCTAAAGATCCCATCATCAGCAAGTTGTTGCTGCCTACCTGTAAGGAAGTCTTGAAGTAAACCTAAAACACATCCGCCCACTCCAAGATTCTGAAGTTTATAAAGAATTGCCTTGTGACTTACTAAATCGAAAATGCACTTAAACCTATTTGAATTATTCTACACTCAAAACCCTTACCAAGGTTCTCTTGCCAATGGCATGTCAAGACCAAAAGAGCAATGCAGGTTCCTAACTACTTCCGATATGCATATTATCTATCAGCAAACAATCCTTTAGATTCCACATACTTATATAGTGGCTTAAAAATAAGTTTTTCTGCTAGTTTGGAGAGTACAGGGAGAATAGAAAGTTGTTTATCGGATTCTTTAATTTTGAGTTATTTTGGCCTTGACTCTCAATATCAAAACTGAAATCTGCAATAGTCACTGGTTACCAATAAATTTCAGTGGATTTCATCTGAATTAGCCTTGGTTACCCAGAAATTGTAAGGGAAAAGAGCCAAGGAATTGAAAAGAAACTGCGTGTACAGATAGGCAAAGTTTTTGTACCAATGAAATTAAGTCTTGTTTATCAATATCAGAGTACTAAAGGAACTTCCACAAATAAATTATTCGTCCATGAAATCATTAATTTGAAGGTATATGTATTAAGTATTAGCCATGACATTTACTTTGTTACTTTTTTATAATTTATAACCACTGAAAGATATATGTAATATAGTCGTCAAGATTGCAGTACCAAATTGTAGTTCATTTGGTTCCTCAAAGCAGTTATTCATCCTCTCATTTTTCAGGCCTCATTTGTTGAAGACTTATTTAAGGTGTCTGTGTTTTGCTATAAATTTATGTTTCATTAACCACGTCTGTACAATCAAGGTAGAAGGTGTAAAGTTTGAAGGAAAAAATACATTTAAAAGACTTGACCAGATATGCTTCAAGCAAAGTATGTCTAAATCCGAAACAGGGAAACCAGAGACAAAATTGATGATGATGGTGATGATGGAGAGGGGACTGGACAAAATCAACATTTAACAGCACTTCAGCAGCACCTTCATTGTACTGATGTGGTTAATGAAACAAATTTATAGCAACTCACAGATATCTTAGGTTACTTGCATGTTGACTGCTTCATTTAAAGCATTGTTCCTTTCTCTTCCTCTTCCTATTCCAATTGATTGAAATCTCAATCAATCCTCGGCCTTTGAACAAAGTAACTCTCAGCAATATACTGTCTCATTTGAGTTACAATCTTCCCTTACACTCCAGCAGGGTATTTGATAATGTAGTATTCACATTTTTTTCAGAAGATACTTCATTTTCCTTGTAAATACCTTGTCACTGCAGTATAGAGAAGCCCAGGTGTTTTACAGATCATAAAGTTTTGGCCATGTTTACGAATAGAATGCTCTATTTATGAGTATCCTAGCAGCCTCCATCCACAATTTTTAAGGTGACTTACCCTTGTGCGCTCTCTTTACAACCTCGAAGTTCAGTATACCAAAAAAGCAAGAGGTACTCTACTTCCTCTAGGGTCTGCCCCTCAGGTATGACATTATATTAAGCTTTTCCTCCATCTCTTTACTGTTGACTACTTCCATACATGTTGGGCATCAGAAAGACCTTAATGCATTAGCTGTTGGATTGGATATATACTACTGAATTCACCATCCATGACTTGTCCACTCTTTACCTTGGCTACTCTCCAGAATGAACATTCTCTGTCGCATTCTTTCTGATCAGCATGATCAAGGTTTTGCTTACATTGGTTTTCATCCTCTCATCACCAATAATTCACTTAACATCTTTTAAACTTTTAAAGTTTCTTCCTTTATTCTCCTATTAACAACAGTTATATTTATAGTTCACAGGGGCCTTCCTTTTTGGACTCCAGTGTAGCTTTCTCTGTTGTTGCCATAAACAATAACTGTGAAATCCAAAAGTGTGAAAATCACGAAGCTGTTGCTTTAATTTAAATAGGAGTTGAGTTGAGTCAGCCAGTTGATCCATTACATCATTGTATAACTCTTCGTTGGGTGAGTCGGTAGAGCTGTGGACTGGCACTCGCTGGGCTGGAGTTCGATTCCCCGGCCGGCTGATGAAGAGTTAGAGGAATTTATTTCTGGTGATAGAAATTCATTTCTTGCTATAATGTGGTTCGGATTCCACAATAAGCTGTAGGTCCCGTTGCTAAGTAACCAGTTGGTTCTTAGCCACGTAAAATCAGTCTAATCCTTCGGGCCAGCCCTAGGAGAGCTGTTAATCATCTCAGTGGTCTGGTAAAACTAAGGTATACTTAACTATCATTCAGTTCAGTGGAACATTTTTGGGATATGTACCAGGCGATTGAGGCATGTATGTAAACCAGATTGTCTTAAATTCAGTCCTATAGTAGAAGCACGAGAAGAAACGTCCCAAATATAATGGGATTAGGCCATGGATTAGCTATAGCAACTTTAATGGTTTATGTTGACAAGGGAATGCATATTTTATGTCTGTAGATATGGGAAAATAAGTACCCCTAGTCAAGTGAGAATGTTGTGAGAACATCTGAATAATAACTGATCATGGATATGAATACTGGAAGTGTGTTCTTTCATTTGTTAAATTTACTGCAACCCTCAAGTATATTATTCACTCCTCTTATGGATGTGGAAATTCTCTCTCTCTCTCTCTCTCTCTCTCTCTCTCTCTCTCTCTCTTTTTCTCTCTCTCTCTCTCTCTCTCTCTCTCTTTAAGCTTTTGATGACGCGTAATTTGTTATTGTTATGTCATAGAATTTTCATTTATATTAAAAACTGTTAGCATTAATGCACCACTATCCTGTTGTCCTCTAACGTAATCAGAACACTTAGTGAACCAGGAATGTCTTCATAGAGGCATGAGGACTGAAGCTTGTTACAGAGGTACATTTATTTAACTTATTTTCTTTATTGACAACGGTTAAAATAAATAAATTTTATTTTTTTATTGACAACGGGTAAAATAAATAAATTTATTTTTTATTGACAACGGTTAAAATAAATAAATTTATTTTTTTATTGACAACGGTTAAAAAAGATAAATTAATTTTTTTATTGACAACTGTTAAAATAAATAAATTTATTTTTTTATTGACATCGCAGTTAAAATAAAATTTATTTTTTTTTATTGACAACGTTGTTAAAATAAATAAATTGACAATCAGCCATTTGCCTTTTCTGTTTATAATAATTTGTTCGTTTGTAATGTGTAGTCAAAATTATGAGCTACTCTTTAACATGACAGTTCTGGTAACGACATTTAATTTCAGACAAATGAAAATAATCATCTTGGTTTCTGACACCTTTAGTTATAATTACAGATATTTTTGACGTTGAAACAAATATGTTTTTGAGCAAGAATGTAATGAAAAGTGAACATTCATATTGTCAAATTTTTCCCCGGACGAGAGCTCATTGCTGTTGCATTTCATACTAAATCTAGACGGCGGTGGACCCCTGAAAGAGAGCATTTGTCACCCCTCTGTTACCTCGCTATAGCTTTTGGTGGTATCTTGAAAAGTGAGTAGGGTCTCTCATAAATGGTTACCAATGAAGATATTTAGAGGAGTTGGTCACTGGCCAAAGACCGATTGATTAGATAGTGTTTTCCGCCAGCGATTCGTTTCACAATACTTCGTGATATGGTAAGATTTAAGTTTTTCGTATATATAAATGACTGAATTTTGCACACGGGTTTACCACTTAGATTATATATTCGGATGCATTTCTTCACTTTTTGGTCTTAATCCTGGAAGACCTAAATGCATAAAAGATCATGTTGTAAAACAGTGTACAGTGAACATGAATCTCTTTTTTTTTCTTAATTTTCAGTAATTGTCATACTTTAAAGAGTTTGTATCTAAGGAAAAATTTTACTGTAACTTTGGGGTAATATTTTGAAATGTTAGGTCTGTTGAAATTATAGTGTCCTGTTGTATTATTTTAAATATTTGCCCTGGTTGCATTCATAAAAAAAAGTTGAGACTGAAATAAACTTCCTTTTTGTGGCCGATTTATTTTGCCTCACAAATCTTTTGTTAATCATATAAAATTCGATGTGCATTTCAACTCTACGGTGTTATTCGTTCGTATGTGGTGAAGCATGGGTAAAGATGGCAAAGAGAGAACGTTTTACGTTAGAAATTTGGAGATAGTCACACTCAGTTCCGTAGGAGGGACGCTACTGATGATCAAACTTGGCATTGCCAACAGTTAGTATTCTGTTTGAAGTCCGCATCAAGGGAAAAGTGGGATAACAGACACTATTATTGGTTTACTTGTTTTGATTAAACGGTATCAAAGTTACCTTCAACATTAAGATTTCCCATAATCTTGCATCGCAGGATTCTCGGAGTCTGTTTTGCTTTTTGAATGTTGGGGTCGTCGTTAAAAGATAGAGCCTCTCCGTAAGTCATGGGAAAGAAATTCTCTGTTTTCACACTCTGGACAATCAATTGCTCTTTTCCATTAGTTTCAGGATCAAGTTTATTTCTCATTAGTGTTTTTTTTTATTAATACTTTCAGTTAAATAGTATTTTTAACGTTGAAGGATTTGGAATATTTGGTATATGTAATGCTTGATATTTACTTACCAGCTTCATAATTATTGACATTATGTCTTCAGTTAAAAACCGGAAGAGTAATGACATGAACATAAAAGTCGGTTGGAATTTCATCCAACTTTCAGTGATCCTAAAACTATCAAATAGTGGAGCGATAAAGTGTTAGACTGGGTGAGAGTAAATATTGAGGGTAGTAGTCCTGGAACATTATAAACTTCATTTAAATAAAATTTGTGATGTGTTTTGAAGTTAGTGTGTGAATATTAGCGGTTATTAAGCTTAAAGCCGACGGTATTTGTGTCTTAGTTTTCCTTCCACAGAAGTGTCATGATATAATATTTTAAATACAAAACTGACATTTTAAAATTTAATTCTCTTATTTTCATTTAACGGGTTTGAGAAAATTAGATTATTATTTAAAGGTTTGTTTGGTTATTGTGTCTTAAATCAGAAATTTTTATATAATTCGCTCTAAAAATTATCTGGAAGATTACATCATAAACTTTATATGTTGTAAAAACTGATACTGTAAGTAAATTAAAACTCCTTTACCTTTCCTCAGGAGTCAATCATATAAAAAGTGATCTGACTTTCAATGGTCCCTTGCTGTTTAATTATGCTAATAATTTTGTTAATTTTACTTTGATATTGATGAACATTTTATATGAAAACTTGTTAAGTGTTTGAGATTAAAATTACACGAAAAATCAGTTGTCTCGGAATGGTATTAGTAGTGAACGTAAGACCTTTCTCATCAGGTGTTCCACAGGATAATGTTCTGGGACCTATCTTGTTTTGGTATTGAATTGATTCTTGTAAAAAGTGATTGTGAGACAAAGATTTATGTAAAATACAGTGTTCAGATAAGAAGTTAAGGAAATTGAATGTAGGTTTAAATCTGTGGTATAATATGAGCTGTATTAAATTCTTGTAAAATGCCTGGTGTTAAAAAGTTGATGCAATATTCCGAGAGCGAGTGATAGTGAAGAGAAGTTAGAGACTGCTAAAACGCACTTTTGAAAATATGGTGAGTCTAAGTAAAAATGAGCAAGAGGAATATTTGAATTGTCGATGGAAGTCAGGACGTTCCCAAGCACTGATTGCTAGTAAGGATGGTGAAGTCTGGAAATAGTTCAATATTATTAGTATTTGGGTAAAAATACAACGGGTTGTCACAAACTAAAAGGTGAATCATTTGGGAAAGGCAATGTAAGTGTTAGGATTATCTGAACAAAGGTTATATATAAATATATATATATATATATATATATTATATATATATATATATATAAGATATATATATATATATATATATATATACATATATACATATATACACATATACATGTCTGCGTATTTGAAGCACGTGCGCTTGTCTGCGTGTATTAGTATATGCTTAAGTAGATAATCTTCCACGAAGACAGCAATTACAGTTTTTTTTTATTATAAATTAAGACTGTTCATTGGTAATCACTTTGAAATGCTGTCTACATATGAAGAAAAGTTAAGTATACCTTAGTTTAACCAGACCACTGAGGATTAACAGCTCTCCTAGGGCTGGCCCGAAGGATTAGGTTTTTATTTTACGTGGCTAAGAACCAATTGGTTACCTAGCAATGGGACCTACAGCTTATTGTAGAATCCAAACCACATTACAACGAGAAATTAATTTCTGTCACCAGAAATAAATTCGTCTAATTCTTTATTGGCCGGTCAGAGACTCGAACGTGGGCCAGCAAAGTGCTAGCCGAAAACGGTACCGACCCATCCAACGAGGAACTGTCTACATATGAATAACATAATTGTGAAGAGTGAAGTAGTAAACCCGGGATATATATGGTTGCTCTCCAGCTTCCGTTGCCAAATAGTGAAGTATGAAGAAATACCTATGAAACTGGCAGATGAGTAGGTGTAGTGCTGTACAAATACTAACTGAAATAAAAAAACAAATGATAAACAAATAAATGCATGCATGAGTGAATTGTATATGGTAAATATCCCGTATGACATTTTTAAGAAACTGTTTCTGCGAAATGCGAACAATTTGCTTTGAATTTATTCATGTTTTTAAAAGTACGAATGTGTGTGGATGATGTGTGGTGTTTATTCATTGTAATGTGTTTTGTTGGGTTTGAGGTTTTAATTGTCTTTTTTAATAAACAAAATCCGTTCATGTCTTCATTGCCTTGACTGCGTTAAATAGCCTCCCAAATTTTATACTTCATTAAATGTGCGAAGAAAAGTTAAGAAGGCAAGAAAATACTCTTGCTTGTCTCCCAAACTTTCTAGCTCCATGGTCCGTAATACCGTCGGGAGACCTTATCGCAGCTTTGTTCATCAGCAGAGGGAATGAAAGACACCTGGAACTGGCTGATGTGACGTTTGGCAACCTGGTTGCAACGCACGCTCGTTTGATCGGAAAGAACAAATTTTTATTTCGGGTTCAAAAGACGACAGTGGAAGAAATTCCCTGTTTCATAATAAAAACTTGTGAAAAGAAAGAAAGCCCATTTGGTGGTTCCATCGTTTGGCACCTGGTTGATCGAGTGAAAAATAATGATGGTGATAATGTTGTTATCATTATCGTAATCATCACCGTGAGTAAGTCCCCGTCGGCTTACAAAAATCTAAAGACTAATATCAGAATCCACCAGTGGTACAGAGGGCTTTTTTGACAAAGAAAAAAAAAATGTTTTAGGGGAAAAATATGATAGAAATACGACCGCAGTAGATGTAACTCTTTCGGTATATTTGTGATGAATACTGAATTTCTGGCGTTGGTTCAGTTCGGAACTTAATCTTTCGATTCAACAATTTAAATACCAAGTTCATCCTATTATTGGACTTAACTGGATTATTACATTTTTGGGAAGAGGTTGATGGTCAGGCATTCGTCCTAACATTTCGCTTGATTAGCTAAAGATTGAGCATGTAAATCTTGAAGTTAAGACCATCATCATCGTCAGTAAAATTTTGACGGTAAATGGTAATACGTGGAATGTATATCCTCCATACTTTCTAGTTCCTCGTTGGACGGGTCGGTATAGTTCTCGGCTAGCACTCTGCTGGGCCCGCGTTCGAGTCTCCGGCCGGCCAATGAAGAATTAGAGGAATTTATTTCTGGTGATAGAAATTCATTTCTCGGTATGATGTGGTTCGGATTCCACAATAAGCTGTAGGTCCCGTTGCTAGGTAACCAGTTGGTTTTTAGCCACGTAAAATAAGTCTAATCCTTCGGGCCAGCCCTAGGAGAGCTGTTAATCAGCTCAGTGGTCTGGTTAAACTAAGGTATACTTAGCTTTCCACACTTTCTAGGTAACCAACTGGTTCTTAGCCACGTAAAATAAGTCTAATCCTTCGGGCCAGCCCTAGGAGAGCTGTTAATCAGCTCAGTGGCCTGGTTAAACTAAGGTATACTTAACTTTCCACACTTTCTAGGTAACCAATTGGTTCTTAGCCATGTAAAAAAAGTCTAATCCTTCGGGCCAGCCCTAGGAGAGCTGTTAATCAGCTCAGTGGTCTGGTTGAACTAAGGACTTTCCACACTTTCTGCCAGAATTCCTGTCTAGACGAGGTCTTCGTCGGTGCCCTTCATGATTTTTGGCCTTCTTATAGGTCTGCGTCCTGCGTCTTTATCTACTAACCAGACTTAGGATTCCTCATCCCATTCCATCATATTTAGAAACCATCTCAAGGGGTTATATAACTCGACAATGATTTAGTAATCCGTCAGCAGCCGGTCCCACGACATGAGAGATGGGGTGGATTAAGTTCGTGAGCAAGGCTGTGCAGAACCTATGTTAAAACTTGTCAACTCCAAACACCAACACAAAGTTTTTTAGAAAAATGAATCATTAAGAACAGGCCGATTGAAAGGTTACATATTGCCAAAGTTTTGAAAGTGAAACCGAGCATAAATCACGTTTCTGGATTCGGACGAGTTGTAAGAAATTAAGATAATTTGTAAGATATGTTGTTTCCTCAGACGACCAAAGAGAAAAACAGTACTCCAAAGGATGGGAACAAGACATTTCACTCATTTCTCCAGGGAAAAAAAAATTCAAACTAAAAACACAAGATATATAATTTTGCAGTGTTAAACACATTTAATGCAGTAATTGAAATTAATACCTCAAGACTTAGAGTGGCTAATGAATTGAAATTGACTATTTTTTTTTTAAGAAATACTGTTTTTCTCTTTCTTGAGCTGCTAATGTCATTTTCTGAACAGAAGCTGCGAGTAAGTTGCTCACATTCAAAGAATGAAATTCCAACAGACGCCAGTAGAAAAGAACATATTTGAGAAAGGTATAAATGGTAGAAGGTGAGATGAATTGACGTGGAAGGGAAGCATCTGAAATGTAAACGTAAAAATGGCGCTGTAAAACAGCAATCATACCTGTAACGGCTCACAAATAAAGGAAACCTTACGTTATTATATACATTTTCTGGTAATTAGTTTTCCGTTATTAGCCTAATGTCACAACTATTAATGATGTGGACGTTCACTTCTTGGCGGGGAAATGTAACTCTCATGTGAATATACGACTGTTAATATTGAAATTATTACAGCATGTGCAGCGGGATGCAATATATATAAAAATAATGCAGTAATGCTGGAAACGCCGGACAGTAAAGGACAGCGTCACTGGCATTTCTCTCTCTCTCTCTCTCTCTCTCTCTCTCTCTCTCTCTCTCTCTCTCTCTCTCTCTCTCTGCGCCCTGTTTTATCCGTCAACTACTTTCCCCCTTTTTCCTGGCCATGAATGTTAAAGCGATTGTATTTTGTAGAAAAATTTCTTTTAAGGTAGAGCTAAGTTATTTGATAGTACTGAAATTTATATAGGAGAGAGAGAGAGAGGGACAGAGAGAGAATTATGCTGATGGCTTAACGATGATTTTGTGTTACTGAAATAATATAAAAATACTGAAAAAAATATCAGAAGCCATTAATCATTGCCATTCTCACCCATTACTTATATTAAAAAAAATTAACTAAGAGACTAGACGTTTCAGAATAATTTTGGATGAAAAATATTTTAATTTCAACTGTAATGATATTGAAGAATCAGGATCACCGATTCCCTTCCAACAATATCAAGGAATTATGAGAGAGAGAGAGAGAGAGAGCACTCCCCCGCCCTGCCATCATCATCCGCGGACGCCCTCCCTAGGAGAACGCCCCCCCTCTACGAGACCCCCAGCAGTCTCCACTGTACCAGGCTAACTCCGTGCACTGTCAGCACACTCCTGACTGCTGACGTGGCCGCCCTTAATCTAGTCAGCGACGGTTCCGAGCTACCATGCTGACTCATATCGTGAAGAATAGAGAGAGAAAGAAAATGAAAAATAGTTGAAGCGAAAAAGGTGAAAGGGACCAAATGATCCGAGAAAGGAATATAAAACAGATATTTTTCAGTTTCTTTAAGGAGTGGAATTTACATTTACATTAGAAATGGAAATTATTATTTAATTATGGTGATAAGCAAGATATATAACTAAGAAAAAGGAAGGAACGCTAAAAGGTGTTGTATGGTGAAGGAATAAAATTATATCAACTGATTTAATCAGTAGTAAGAAAACAGGATTTCATGTAGTTTACCAGAGATTTGTAAGAAAATCCTATTTCATAAGAACGCCGGGGGCGGGGGGTGGTTGGGGGCCAGCGCGCGCAAACGTGTTCTTTCTTTTCAGTATGCGTTTTGTCTTCTTCTCTGAGAGAGAGAGACACATGAAAATATGAATATAACGCACTGTAATATTCTTTTGTTACACTTTTTAGTGTCTCTCCTTTAGGTGGTTATATATTGTTATATTACTGATGTAAATGCAACGTAGTGTTAAGCAGATTGGTCTATTCCAGTTCTATTAAAAGATTTCTGGCTTCGACTAAATTGAATTGTGCTATTGAGAGGCTAGTTTATTGGATACCCCTGTAATCCACCTTTTCCCTGATATTAGCTCCATTCTGAGATCATTCAGTAGTTCTGTCTCTGGAGGAGTCTCTGTCATCACTGTTTTACTGCCCATAAAAGTGTTGATTTCTGTAATTCTCTCTCTTATAGATGCCACCCCAAACTCTTATCATCATACAGTGATTCTACCATTATTGAACAGCCTATGATAATTCTCAATGCAGCATTCTGAATAGGTTCAAGTTTTGCCAGTTTGGATTTTGAAAGGCAGACGAGAGCAGGTGCAGCATAGATAGCCAGAGTTCTGATGTAATCCATATACATAGAAGCCATGTGCCATGGCTTTTAGAGGTCTCATTCTGGTCCTACAGCAATATAGAAGCAGCATATTAGTATCATGATTACCACCTACATAAACTCCCAAGTATTTGTATACATTAACATATCCAGGCTTGTAATCCTGCAGTGTTAGGTCTTCCCTATGCCCTCATGGCACACAACTTTTCTCTTCTCAGCTGAGATGACAAACCTTAGCTCGCCACCAATCCTGCCGATAATGTTCAGCGAATTTTGTATTTGATGGTAAGCTCTTGCCTAAGTAGAGACATCATTGGCATAAGGAATAGCTTTAGTTCCTTAGCACTAATTGTCATTACTAAGGATGTTATAGAAAATTGAACTCAAACACCTCCTTGAGGGATGCCAAATTCAGTCCATTTGAAAAGTGTTCAGTCCTTCCTGTCTGTTAGATAATCCTGAATCCATGCCAGGAGCTTACCTTTTACACCAAGTTTTGGCAGCTCATACAGGATTATTTGTCTAGTAGCTTTGTCAGATGCATTTTTTCAAGTCTGAGAACACAATAATTTGCTGACTTACTGGCAAGAAACGTGATGCAGGAGGCTGTGATTCTTCGTTGTATGAACCCACTTATTATTATTATTATTATTATTATTATTATTATTATTATTATTATTATTATTATTATTATTATTATTATCATTATTATTATTATTATTATTATTCAGAAGATGAATATTATTCAGAAGATGAACCCTATTCATATGGAACACGCCCACAGGGGCTATTGATTTCAAATTCAAGCTTCCAAAGAATATGGTGTTCATTAGAAACAAGTAACAGAAGGTAATGGGAAATTCAGAAAGAAGAGATCACTATATAAAAAGAAAAAATAAATTAGCAAATTAGTATATAAATAAATAAAAATGTAAGTTAATTAATAAAAAACAAGAATTGTATAGGAAGTAATGTATTTATTCAGTCTTATGATGAACTATGTGCTGGTCTGTCAAAAGTATATCCGGTGCAGGTGCATTTATGTTGACATTGGAGATTCCCACAGTTAGATACAGTGGGAATCTGATGCGTTCATTTGTGCTTTCTGATCATGGCCAAAGTGCATGGAGACAGTGTGACAGATTGATGGAAGCGTTGTGATCTTCGAACATTGAACCGGTATCGTCATGCTTCTGGGGAGGGGTTATTGAGTGAGTGCAGTGCATGTGTGCACTCTCTAATGGTATATTATGAGAGGAACATACAATGGCTATGGACTTCGATTTTGCGGCTGGGTGTGATTGCTCTTTTGCAGTGTTAGTGGATAAGAACAGCCACTGTGAAGATCGTTATTTGCGGCCATAGGAAGTGAGTAAGATAACTCATTAACACTTATATCTTTTCCAGACATTATGTGGAAATACCCAGTTTGTGTTGCAGTGAAATTCCTCTGTTTCTCCATTATGCATTTTCCCGTTCTGTTCTCCATTGTGCATTTTTCTGTTTTGAATGTTGATTTCTTTTAACATAATTTCAGGTTTTAATATATGATATGTTTTTTTTAACAGGAATTCTGGGTTCGTCCTGTGAGGACGAATATTTTGGAAGTGGTGTTCTTTTAACATACTCTATGACATTTATTTTGGTCTAGAATAATTATGACCTTTTTATTTTGTTTGGTGACCAGGGTGTTAGTCACTAGTATTGGTTGGTCTAGAATCATTAATTTGATTGATTGTGAATCTGAATTTCCTCTAGTTATGATTTCCATTTTATGGGGTGTGAGTCACTCCATTTCATGACCGTAGCTTTTGCTGAAATACTTTCGTTAAATTTGCAAATAAAGTCTAGTTTTGTATCTCGGATAGATTCAGTGAGGGGAGTCGATGAGAGAGAAAGAATGTGCTGACCCAGTGCTGGCCATTGCTACCAGAGAATCTTAGGGATGTAAGATGATATGATGCTGTTCTTAAAACAGATGCAGTAAGAGATTATGACCCTAATTGACCTTGGTATAGGGTCATAACAGTGTGGTGGGCAGCGGTAATAGACATGAATAGATAGTCAAGTAGATAAATAGATAGGGTATAGGTTACGCTTCCGAAGAGACATATCTTATTAATAGTGGTATTGGCATCTCAGAATAGGATTTGATGGTTCAGCAATTCGGTTTAGGGAGGTGTTGTGAAATGCACTCGAGTCAGTCTTTCTCGAGCGCGAGTGTCTGTGTGTGTTTAATGATGCGTCATGGGGTGCAAGGTTTTAGTGTGTTTATAGGTATTTCTGGACTTTAGTTCATATTGGGGAATGTTTGGGGAAGAGGGGTGTGTGCGCAGTGTATTTAATTGCGGTATCTTGACCGTTTGTGTGTGGTAAAACACACGAAAAACGCGCAAGTGTTTTTTTTTTCTCTCTCTCTCTCTCTCTTTCTTTGGTGGAAGGATTTTCGCATTGTGGCTGTCAAGCAGGGCGTACGTAAGTGTTATTATTATTTTTTTTTTGTTAATTTTAGTGTCAGATTTGAAGTGTACAAACCAGTTAAGGGGGGCGGGTGGAATATGGTTTTTTGGATTGCACTGCAACTAATATCGGGCATTGGCTGTAGTGACGTCATCCCCTGAGTGACGTGTCAGCGACGTCATTAGTTTGGGCGGAGTTTCTTGCCTTCTTCGCCATCCTCTATGCAGCGCATTTGAATTTTGGGCGTGGCTTATGTGTTTTTTTTTTTTATATAGCAATCGGCAGTTTCGCATCGGCGTTTAGGGTTTAATAAAGGGATTATTTAATTATTGTATTATCTCTGGGGACTGTGATTATTGGGAAATAATTTATTTGACAGTTGTTGAGTTACTGTGAGTAAACATTTCTTATGCAAGTGTGTGTACATTTCTTAGATTTTTAAACTGTTTTTTTATAGTTACATACGTACGTGTTTTATTTTGGGTACATACATGTGTGTATGCAAAATTTTGAGAAGCTGTTGCTGTAAGCTTACTCGGCAAATTTTGCCTTTGACTGACTGGGAGAGGTGGGCATGTCTCTGAGGGTTTTGCTGCTCAGCGTTTTTTTTTTTTTGTGTGCTTTGCAGATCATGGATGTGTTGGGAGAGGGGGGGAGATATTGCACTAAGGGGAGGGATCGAATTCTTTTCCTTCTTTCTCTTTCTTTCTTCTCTCTCTCTCTCTCTCTCTCTCTCTCTCTCTCTGTTTGCTCGAGTCCCATTTTCTTTTTATGTGAGGGTAGATTCCCATTTCTTTTTGAGGAGGGACTGAGGGTGGACTTTTTTTTTTTTTTTTTTTTTTGCCCTTGAAGACTGAAGTTCATCTTGACCTACATTTTTTTTTTTCCCCTCAGGTCAGCTGTTGCTGGCCCACCTGTTTTTTTCCCCATGGGGTTTTGATTTATTTTGTGGTTTTAATTAATTTTTGGTTTAATTAGTACTTTCTTTTGATTTTTGGGGATTAATTGTTAGAGTAAAGGGAATTAACATTGTGGGTTTCTTACTGTGTGGGAATTCTTTCAGGGAGAATTGTTTTTTTCTTGTGTTTTTTCTTTAAGGGGTTTCCTTTCGCAGGACTTGGGAAATTTTGCATTTGTGATCAGCCAAGAATAAGTTAACGGATTTATTTACGAAGAGGAAAGCTGCGAAAATGGCGAGAGGAAATAGTGATCAGAGATACCTTAGGTCAGGGTATGGTTGTGTAGGGCACGGAGAGTCAAACCACAGTTTGAAGGGTTTTATTGAAATTTGGAAGAGCCAAAGGTCGATGGTTGGGCTGAGTTCTTGGGCCCCATGGATTTGTTGTTTTGATTGTAATATGCAGGGACACATTAAGAGATTTTGCTGTGTTAAATATTGTGGCAGTTGTAGGAGTTATGGTCATCCTTGGCGGTCTTGTCCGTCTCTGAGACAGTATAATGGTAGGCCTACATTTCAGAATTTTGGTAGCTCAGGTAAGAAAGTTCCTCAAGCGGATTTTTTGAGGGGATCTTGTGATCGGCGAGCATTGTCTAAAGACCGATCAGTTGTAAAGGAAAACTGGATGGGTGTTTCTTGTGATATAGGACTTCTGGGGGAACCCTCAGAGGCAAAGCCAGTGGTAAAAGGGTCTGTGCATGGGATAAATGTAAGGGTTTTTATAGATACAGGCACCTCTATTAATTTGATGAATTATGAGTTGTTCCGATCGATGTTTTCTGATCGTTCTTTGAGACCTGCTAAAGAGACAGTATGTGATGTTCAAGCAAATAGGTTATGGGTTTTGGGATATGTAGATGTGGATTTATCTCTTGGGGGTAGAACTTTTACAGAACCATTTTTGGTTATACAAGGGGCTGCTTTGGGGAATACTTTGTTACTGGGTCATCCAGCATGTTGGAGATGAAAAAAATCTCGGTTCATACAGGGGTATGTGGTATAACTGTTGGAGTACCTGGTGTGTTTGTGCCTTATGAGGGGATGGATGTGAGTGTAGTGGATGATGATGATGGATTGGGTGTACATGAGAATTTGCGGGTGGATGCTGAACATGTGTCGGTGGGTAAGAAGTGTTATAAGGGGTTTTGTCGGATGATGTGGTTCTTGGTCCTGGTATGGTTGCTATGGTGAAAGTTTGAGTGAAAGGAGTGCATAAATCCAGACAGGTGTGTGTGGATGAGTGTAGCAAAAAGCTGAAGGGGGTAGTGTGTACGGGTTCTATAAACAAGGTATCGAGTTCAGGGGATACTTGGGTGGAATTGCTAAACTGTAATGATTCAGTTCGCAATTATCAGAAGGGTACTTATGCAATCGACTTTGTTGACTGGGTCGATGAAGATAATTCAGTTGCTATTGTTGGGGATTTTTGTAGTTTTTCAGAAGCAGATTTACAGGCTAGGAGGCAGGTTTTTAGGGATCATTTAGCCAATGCTGATTATAAAGAATATGTTGGGGTGTGGAAGATGTTCTGGCTGAGTTTGCAGACATAGTCGCACTTAAAGGGGATAAGTTAGGGTTAACAAATGTGTTAGAACACAAGGTTCAGTTGGAGGACAAGACTAAGCCTATTTTTGTTCCTTCATATAGGATTCCTTTTAAGATTAGAGAACAGGTAGAGCAAGAGGTTAATAAGTGGGAGGAAGAAGGCATTGTTAGGCCCAGTTCCTCGCCTTTTAATTTCCTGTTGTTGGCAGTGCCTAAGAAGGATGGTTCAGTCCGAGTTTGTGTGGACTTTAGGAAGTTGAACGAGAAAACCATTCCTGATCGCTACCCTGTGGTGTGTTTGCCAGATTTATTTGTTGAGACTGGGAGCAAGAATATTTATTCTTCAATTGGCCAAGTACAGCTTAGCAATGAGAGTCGAGAGTACATGGCTTTCTCTTTGCCGAAGGGGCATTATGAGTTCACGTGGATGCCGTTTGGTTTATCAGGTAGTCCTATGACATTTACTAGGCTAATGAATACAGTTTTGCATGGCTTGTTAGGGAAACATGTCTTCCTGTATATGGATGACATATTAGTTGCCACTGATTCAGTAGAGGAACATTTAGAGGTTCTTAGGGAGGTTTTTAGGAGGCTTAGGTTAGTGGGTTTGAAGATAAAATTAGCTAAGTGTAATTTTTTGAAGAGGCAGATAGTATATTTGGGTCATGTCATTTCTAAAGAGGGTGTTAAAGTGAATGATGATAAAGTTAGGGCAATTGTGGATTTTGCTACTCTGAAGAATAAGAAGCATGGCTGGATTTTCCGTAGGTTTGTGAAGGTTTTTCCATTCTAGCGTCTCCCTTGACAGATGTCCTGAGGGATGATGTGCAGTTTGTATGGGGAGATGGACAGCAAGTAGCTTTTCAGAAGATTAAGGATGCCTTAGTGAATCCCCCAGTGTTGAAGTTTCCTGATTTGGAACGTCCTTTCACGTTGGTAACGGATGCTAGTTATGATGGTATAGGGGCATGCCTTATGCAGAAGTTCGATGGAAGACTCCATCCGATTGCATTTTACAGTAGGAAGTTTAAGACACGGGGTAGTAATGAATGGTTATGGTAGGTAGTGGACAAAGAGGCCTTTGCCGTAGTGTCTAGTTTAGTGCATTTTAAGATGTTGTTGTTGGGCAATCAAGTAGAGGTTCTTACGGATCATAAGCCATTGTTGGATCTTTTCAATAAGCCGGATCTTTCCCCAAAAAGGGCTAGGTGGTATCTGACAATCAGGGATTTTGATGCTAAGCTTAGGTATATAGAGGGTAGACATAATGTTGTAGCAGACGCCCTTAGTAGAAGCTTTTCTGATGCAGATGGTACTCATGTATGTTATGTATCTGGAGATTGCATAGACTGGGATATTAGTTTAGTAGATTCTTAAGCAGGATGAAGATGAGATTTTATAAGATGCAAAAGTGTTTTTAGAGGGGAATTAGTTAGGAAGGATTGGAACAGTCATTTATTAATTTGATTTGATTTAATTAGTAAACAATTACTCCAGTACATCTGTAATTACAGACTGAGAATACTGATAAAATATTATACAACTGCAGAATGTTGTTCCTAAGCTTAGACCATAATCGATATTGTTCAGGACAATGCAAATTGGGGAGTCATTTAATTTATCAAATTTCTTTTGGAAGAATATGCTTACCTCATTGGAAGATTTCTTTGCTATATTGTTGTTTTCCTGAGCCCAAGGAGTTAAATGAAATGATGCAGGCTATTTTAATAAGATAAGTCCCTAAAAAGGTCATCAAATTTAGGACAAATGACCAGCCATGGTTTGATGATGCAAGTAGATGGGTCTACCATGACAGATACTGGATAATCTTGATAAGTGGGGTGGAAAAGATCCTGATGGTTTCTTCTCTTTGTTTTTTAAAAAAAGTTCTAGGGTGTTGTCTCTCAAGGTTAGTAGATTCTGTAGATTTTTGTGTCCATGTAGTATCTTTGTGGATGAGTGCAAGCTTAGTAATACAGTGCCTGTTCCAAAGACTGGCATATCTGGAGACTGCAGTAACTACAGGCCAATCTCAAATGTCCCTGTACTCTCCAAAGTTGCTGAAAAACTTACTTTTAAGCCATTATATAAGTATATGGAAGCTAAAGGATTGTTAGCTGATAGTCAATATGCATACAGGAAGCAGTTAAGTACCTGCAATGCTCTTTTAGACTTGACATGCCATTTGCAAAGGAACCTTGATAAGGGTTTTGTACTGTGCATCATAATTCAAATAGATTTTTAGTATTGTTACCTTCAATTTAGTAAATCCAGATTTATTTCATTTTTAAACTTTAGAATCTTGGAGTGGGTGAATACGTTTTAGGATTACTTCAGTTGACCATAAGAACGAGTAGTTAAAGCAGTGAGTTGCTATGGACTGGATCTTTAGTAAACCAAGAACTATTTGCTTTCTGAGTTGATTTCATGTGTTCTTGGTCCACTGTTATTTTTAGTGTATTTGATATGGTTGTTGGGCTGGAAAACAAGATTGTTCAGTATGTCGATGATACAACACTTGTGGTTTGGAAAGCCTCACTCATGAGAATGGTTTTAGCTTCCCTCAGTTTTCAATGGGGACATGGACTGGATCGTATTTAACAAATTTTGTGTAATGTTGGGTTTTTATTTTTTTTACTCCAGGTTGTAAAGCAAAAACTCTATTGTTTGATTACCAATTTTCCCACCATCCTTTGTTTGTTTGTGGATGGAACTTTGTTTGAGAAGTATCTTAAAGCTTTAACTATTCTTTGTGTAACTTATGGCTCTCATCTTACTTTTGAGAATGATCTAATGAAAGTGTCAGCAAAAGTAGAGTATTTGTTAAGAAAGGCATTGTTTGAGAAATTATGATTTTGAGTAGACTTCATCTTTTTATAACAGTGATAAAAATCAATGCAACCTGTTTAGGTCATTTGCACTTCCATTTTTACCTTCCTGAGCCATTGACTTGAAATGTCAAATTCAAAAGAGGTTGTTCCTGAAGAAGAAATAAGGGGTTTTTTTGGTATTAAATACAGGAAGAATAGATACCACTTTTAAAACAGAAAAAATAAATTAATAAATGGATTTAGATACAAATTTTTAAAATGCAAGAAGAATGGTGTTAGGGTAGTAATGCACTGCATTTTCACTTGAAATTCTAAGTTCCAATTACGAATCCTCTTCAAAGTGTGGGCTCTTCCACAGTCCAACAGTATGAGGAATAAAGGACCTGTGGAACTGAGAAGTTGGAAGCTTTTTAAACAGGGTATTATCTGCAAGTTGTTTGGTGCTTTATGTTCAGCAATCAGTTGCTCTTCTCTCGGCAGGTTTAACTGGGATCAGGGATCAATTGGGAATTTAAAGATCTCATTGTCGAAATACAACTTTTGAAACTTGACATGACAAACAAGAAACCATCCGTCGATGGTCCAATGATGTTGGTCATAACTTCTACTATTAGGAAACATGGGGAACCTACCACTGAATGGGATATGGTAAGACCTGAGCTACATTAAACTCATTTGCCAAACAGTTTTACCAGCATAGCACTGAATTCTGTTGGTTAATACTTTCAATCAATAGTCCTTTGCAGATCTTGTCTCCCCAGAGCCAGAGTTGTGATGAGGAATATTTTACTTTTCACACTTTCTATGAAGTTGCCAAATTATTTCCTTCTGCTTTATGGCAAGAGCCTTGGATGACATGAGGTAAGGTAAATGCCAAAGAATTAAACTCCACTGGTGGTTTTCAGAACAGCTGAATAGTTAATACAGTTCTTTCATTCCTCCCATTTGAAAGTATCACTTGGTAGTTCACCTCCCAAAGGAAGTGGATTTACTTAGTCATTCCACAATATTGTATTGACAGACCTGATCAGGAAATTTCCAATGTATTTTAAGATCCTACTCGTGTTTCAGCTTCTTGAACTGATCTGAATATCCAGATATCAACTCTCAAAGGTGCATGCAACCAAGAACTTTCTCATACATTGCCTGGGTATAACCGTATTCAATAGAATGACTCCAGATCAATGTGTTTTGTTCTCCAGGGAATATGATTATGTTTTCATGATTTCCTTCAAGTGTTTTAGAGACTGTTTCTTTTCCCATTGATGAAGTGTTCTAACAGGATCATTTTCAATGTTGTTCATTTATACATGTTAGTACATTTATTTTGAAACCTTTAATTATTTTACTAGTTTTATGAAAGATTTCATACATACAGAAATTTTTTGTGGCATTGCATTTTTGAAGGTCTGACTTGTTGCTCATTTTAAGGATGGTTGTGCAAAAAATCTTATATTCTGAAACCTTTAATAAGTTTCCACGTCTAAACAGGACTTTGAATGCGTTGTTTTTCTACCTTTTTAAGGAGCTGGACGAGATCACCCATTTGAAGTGAATGTCCCCACCATAAAATGAGATTTTTGTGGATGCCAGTTAATTATGACCTTTATTCAGTCTTTTAAAGTTCTACAGAGCAAATCTGACTTGCAGCCCTTAGATTTACAAATTCGGCAGTCAGTGTATCCGTTGTTTTTAAACATTTTTCCTTTATGATGTTATTACATTTAGGGAACTTTTGGCTGATTTTGATCATCAGTGATTGTTAGGTCTCCACCATACAGTGAGTTTTGAGATGCCAGTTTACCAGGAATGTTTTTTCAGAGTCTTTAATTTAAAGCTCTATCTAGAAAATATCAACTAGAAGCCCCTAGGATCACTTTACCATAGCGTCAGTGATGGTTAATTTTGTTACCAGACTCTGAAAGTGATGTCCATTTGATTTGTGTTAAATAAGCACTAAAGTAAAAGATTAAACCCGCACATTCAAGCCTTTACATCTCAGTCATTTATTTTATTTCATAAAGCTAAGACAAATCGCTGTTCAGTATTCCGATCAGACGAAACATTCTAGAAAATCTAGAATTATGCTAGACCAGACCTGCTCACAAGATGCCAGAGTGCCGCCCTCCTCAACAGTGCCATATATGTTGGGCGGACACGCCACCTCTTATCTCCCCTTAAAGTTACACCATGTTAGGATTACAAATTCAGTAGTCACTGTATCCGTTGTCTTATTTATGTTTAAAGCTGAGAGCCATTAAACCCTTTCTAAATGTTTATTCATGGATATAATTCACAAATATGCAGCTCTCCTCTTACTATAGATAACTATATGATGAATGAGCTCTTTAGAAGGGCTTTTGCTTTTGCCAGTGATTTTGGAATAAATTTTTAGCAGCTACATACTGTTACTCACTAATTGTAAATTAGTTACAAATTATAAACTATATTTACAGTTTTCTCCAACATTCCATTTATTGCATAACTGCAAAAATTTGCTAGTTAATCCTTATGGAGATGAGGATCTTGGTTGAGTTACATTGTACCAGTTGCTCTTTTTTTCTTTTAGAAGCACTTCTCCCTTAAAAAGAATTTAGTTATTAATAGTAAATGTAAAAGTAAGTTTTGTAATTTATATAACATAATGAACTTTAAGTACTTGTCATATTCCATAACTGTAAATATATCTTATTTTATAGTAATAAGAATCTTCGTTTTTAACATTATTCTCATATACACACATCCGACCACTGCCAGGTTGCTGAAAATCATTTTATTGTACAATTTCTTGCCTCCCTTTTCTCCCAGATATTGTTGATTCTGATAACAGAGCCTCTCTTGTCATATTTATTTATTTTATACTCAACAACTGCTACACCTTCAATCAGACATTTGGGCCTCTGTTCATCCACCTTAAGGAAACATTTAGGCATAAATGAGCCTGAGGTTGTAGAATTTGAGATTTTAATTTAAATTCCCACATAAGAACATTTTCCAAAGCCTTTAATGTTCTTTTAATATATAACTATTTTGCTTCATCAATATGGATTATAAATATATATATATATATATATATATATATATATATATATATATATATATATATATATATATATATATATATATATATATATATATATATATATATATATATATATATATATATATATATATATATATATTGTCAGTATGTGTTAAATTTAACGTAAATTAATTTGTTTTGAATAAGTCACTTTGGCAGTAATTTTTTTTTTTTTGGAACGTAATGACCCTGTTTCCTCCTCCCCGACATTTCTGACTTGTTGTATAGTTTTAATTACAATGAGCTTGTTTTATTTTCACGTGTGGTGTTGGCTTCTCATCCGGAGCTGTATTCGGCGCTGTCTCGCCAGGTCTGAGTCAGTCGTTTCTGGACCATTAACATTGTGAGGGCTTGACTTATTTTGGGATTATCTCTGGATTACGAGATCTGCCTTTCTTCAGTTGCTGCTGCTGACCTCCTTTGAGAGATTGATTTATTCTTCAGTCTGCGCCCTTGGTTCAGTTATTTTGCCAAGGGGACCTCTCTGCCAACTGGTAAGGTGTGATTACCTGTCGGACGGCCATGTCCATTGATCGTCTTGCGACGTTAAAGTGATTCTTTCTTCAGTCTGCGCCCTTGGCCCAGTTATTTTGCCAAGGGGACCTCTCTTACGTTTGGTAAGGTCTCAAGAATATATATTATTCCCCTCGACCCGTGATTTGAAGGCTGTGTTAGCCACTACCTACTGTTTAGAGCTCACTTAAGGGAAGCAGTTTATTTTTTATAAATGTTTAGTGTGTAATAAGTTAGGTTATTCTGACTTTTTGACATTCTATTACTTTCAGGGCCCTCTCTTTAAAGTGTAATTGCATAGTCTGTCTTAATTTGGTGTAAGTGTGTTTGTTATTCGATGTTTTCAGTGTGTGGTTGATTTTTGTGTTTATTTAATGTATTTTGTAAGAGGCTCAGTGGTCATTTCTTTCTAAAAGTTTGTATTAAATATTAAGGTTTTATTTTCAGTTTTTCTTTATCCTCCTTGATTCCATCTCTGTACACTCTGTTGCGGCCATTCCACCTATTGTGGACTTGGTCGTTAGTGACTTTATTTGTATTTTAAGAGACTTGTGTATGTTTGATGGGTGAATCTGTCCCATCATTAAGAAAATTTGAATGCAAACATACATACATAGTTTTAAAACATTTGAAGTTGCTATTCTTAAAAACCATTGCGGCATCAAAATTTGTGAGAAGGTGAGGAACTAGTGTTAATTGTGATAGGATGTACGATAGGTACTCTTATTACTTAAGATTACTTTTATACGATAGGTACTCTTATTACTTAAGATTACTTTTACTGAATGGTTAACCTCAGCCCTGTCAAGTACTGTAACCAAGGTCTATTTCTATAGACCTTGACTGTAACTGTATGAAACCCTTGCCTACGAGGCATATACTGCCTGAACCCCCAGTTTCGATGACTTACATTTCAGTGCTATAATGAGGCTGGTGATGTGTTCTTACTTGGCTGATTAGAAGGGTATTTGCTGTTAAATTCAGTGATATATTTTGAGTTCCTTGAAATTGATGGTCATCGTTATAGAATGTAAATTTAGCTTTAGTAGTAAAGATATTTTATAAATTGATGATAGCAATGAGAGGGAGTATTTACATATTTTTAATGAATGCTCACTAGTTTACTGTATATGAGAGACTTATTAGTTTAGGGATATCTTAATATCTCTACATTCATTTTAGTAAGCTGGGGATTTTTAGCTTGTTGATCTTGTTTATTCGATTTCAGTTTGATGTAAATCAGTCAAGTAGTTTAACATAAGGTCCGAATTTTTTAAAGATTGTAAGTCGGCGAATTATGCAATATTGTTGATTACAGTATCTGCGTTTTTCACAAAAATTCGTAGTTAATCAGGTGAGCTTTTTATTATTTTAATAACTGCAGTTTTGTTTGTTGAAATGAAAATATTAGTAAACACAAATGTTCTGTCCTGTCCTATAGATTCGTTGACCATGGGCCATTTTGCATTCCAGGATAATAATAGCGATCTATTCCAGACATTATTTATTACAAGAATATCTTTCCCCTACACCACAAAAGTATGATACAGAACTAAATTTAGGCAAATATTTTCATTAGTAGGTAAATTTATTCAACAAAAAGGTTTTGCTTATTTTTTGTAACTAAGATACCAATGATATTTATTTATGTCTGGTAATACCCCCTTCTGATGGATGAATCGTTAGTAAAGTTGAAGATGATTTTTGTCAAGGTGACTCATTTGAATACTTTTTTTTTCAAGAGCTGTTTACGTGTTCAGTATGTTATTCCATAATTTTCCGTTCGTTATGTTAGATGGCAAGAGCAGCAGATGTTAGAGCACTCTATACTGAGTGATGGTTATGTCTTGCTTCAGTGTTGGAAAACATTAAGTCTTGTGTTAACAGCTGTGAAAACTGGGTTGGAAAGATGGAAGAGGGTATATTTTATATTAGTTTTGCTCCCTCCTCTTGCATAGAGCCAGCCGTTTTGTATAGGTTGATTATAGGAAAATACTTGAAACGTTTTCAGATGAAATGGTTTTGGATTAAAACACTTTTTCGATGGAAGTGTGATCATATAAGGTAAGCCTGCTTTCAGAATGTTTTTATTTGTCTTAAGAAATGTAGGGGAGTTACTTTTGCTCTTGATAAATGATGAAGCTGCGATGCCACAGATTTTGAGAGCTTCTCTGCTAAACTTCAGTGATTGTTTTATAATGAACTTGACAATAAGGGACATATCATCGGCTGATATCAGCACACGACTGAATGACTGGCGCGGCTGTATTGAGCTATCAGGTTTTGATTTCTATCCTGAAAATGCAGTTATGGACAGCAAATGTATTCATTTTGGTGTATTGACCATCATCTGTGTGTGGGGTTAACTGCACTTCATGAACGTCCAGTAAACAAGGAAGGTAATATAACTGACACTTGACCTTACTCTGAAGCACTTCAAAAGCTAAGAACACATGCATCGATTACATATGCACAGTAGATAAAAATGGTTAACATAGTTTTCCGAAAGAAGTTCTGATGTACATGACTTACCTAAAAGTACCTTATTATCCTTACTATAGGATTGCTTCCTAAATGAAATTTTTGTTAAAGATTCATTGATTATAAATTTTAAACTGTAGGCAGTTTAACATAAGCACTTCGTTTTTGACATCAGATAATGACAGCACAGTCATTTGCAGTGATACATATTCCAAAACGTGGAAATGGAATTTACTGAGAAATATAAGAATAAGTGAAAGTCTACCAGATCATAATGATCAGTCGTTAATTTTCTTGAGAATTATATATAAGTATAAGAAAATACTGTATTATACCTGTGCATCCTTCAAGTATCCCTAGCTTTAAAGAGGTATGCAGTGTCCATGGTTCCTTTGTTAAGTAAATCGCTAATATCTCATTAGACGAAAACGCTGGTATCTCTCAGTGAAACTAACGAAAGAACTATGGTGACTCGTAATGAATATTTAATCTTAAGCATTCCTGACTCTTGAGTCCACCCGAATTTCACAAAGCAGAATTTTGGACGAAAATGATTAACTAAGCATTTTCTTTAGCCTTTCACTGACAATAACTTGTAGTTTAATTTTTCTTAAGTTGACCATTATTTATATTAAGTTGCAAGCAGAAATTTGACTTTTAAAGCTAGGGTTGACTAAAGAATGCACCTTACTCTGGTTATCACAACACTCAAAAAATGCAAAATTTATATATTCTTATTTTTGTACAGAAATAAGTACCCAAGAATAACATATAATACAAACACAGTAACAAATGGAATTGGCAACATAAATACATGTGCTTCATGATGCAGAAGCATAGGTATTTATATTTATCCTTATATAAGAGCTCTGTATTACCCTAAAATGCATGCATTTTATCCTTTGCAACTATTATTAATGTACACTTCAAGAAACTAAGAAATACGAACTGCAGAAAATATAAAGATATTGATTATGTATTTCTAACATTAAAGTAAAATTGCAGACTCCGGCTATTATCATAAGGCAAAATATTAAATTTCTTATATATAATGTATCAAAATATGTACCTAAGTGTTTTCTACTTTATAACATAGGAGTATAAACACCAGTTAAATATGCATATTATTAAAATTTATATTTCCTATTTTTTCCAGTGCAAACGCACAGCCAGGGTTTTCTCTACTGTACTCTGTAAAACTGTTAATATCAGCACCTGTTTCGAGAAAGATATGCCAGTTGAAGAAAAGTTTCCTTTCCATAGTCCAAAGCCAATGAAACTGCACCTTCCAACATTAGGTACCAGTTGTTTTAGTAAGGAAAATAACGTTTTGAATTTCAGAACATTTTGCAACAAGTTGTGACATGTTTTCCACAGGGTATTATTTGTACTGAAAATATAACAACAGCTGATGTAAATCAGGAAGTTTTGGTTGAGGCATCTTCCGGGAACAATTTTGGAAGGGATGGAAGTTTCTAAACATTAAGAATGAATACATGAGTCTCGTTATAATAATAGAACTTTCCTCTGTCACAAGTTTATAACAAGCCTTATATGCTACGTTTTTTGAACTGTAAACAGTCTCCGTAGTCGTAGAGAACTTGTTGCAGTCATTGCTGCACTGGTCGCTTCTCATTCTAAGACTTTCTCTGAAAAAGAAAGAAACAATTGATTATGCAGTAATAAATTATTATTTATACATATGCAAATTGCTGTTTACTTATGTCCACAAAGACCCAGAACTTTGAGTGCTTATGCAGTAATGAAGAAAGTAACTAAGAATTCATCTTGGGTGTAGAATAACTGAAGGAAAAAAGCATAACATTTCTGAATATTCTGTCCTGCATTATTTTAATTATTAAGATTTATTTGTTTCTCAAATGGTACTCAGAGATTTTCTGTTCTTTTTGTTTTTACAGATTGATGTTTTCTAGCTGAACTGAAGTTATCAAAGGTAAGTGCCTGAACATAAAATTACACCCTTAGGTTGACTATTACAGCTGCATTTGTATGAGGCGAATGTTTTGTTATAACATTGCATTTTACCTGAAAGGATTGTGTTCATTGTTTCGGGAATAACTTTGCTGTTAATGCCTGGCGCAACTGAATGTATGGGAAATTGTCATATTTAGATAAAACATTGTTACATCATATTCAACTTCCTACATGAAACTTGAGAATGGCTCGCTATTATGTGAGCACTATGGCCAGAAACAATCTCAGTACGCACCCCCAAATATTGTGGCTTTGATTGTAACTGCATTTCATTTGCTGAGTAGTAGCTTGCGATGGGAGGTTAAGATACCAAACCAAATAACCAGTAAATAAATAACACTATTAAAATTTTCATTCATCTAGTAGGTAAGTTCAGCGTTTCTCTGACCCATGTTAGGTAGCTATGTAGTGCAATGTAGTAATTAACATTTTTCTTTTTTTACTCTCGTCTGCTTCAGTAGGACTTTCAACAACAAATATCATTCGACATATTGTCATAGAATCTGAACTAACAAAATAAGAAGTTTAAACCACTCTTCGTTGGCTATACGTAATAAAGAAAACTATTAAAGAATGGGTAAAAATATGGATAATTTTAACTCGGTATTATTATAACGCACTTAGGAAAGCTGTTGATTCAGTTCTGACAGAATCAGTTATTAATTTGGTAAAAAAAATTATTAATGAAGGAGTGAGAAATTGATTTATGTCACTTGAAATGTTAGTTTAACTGGATTACTATATCACTCACTGTTTCACATTTCTTTCCAAATTTACTCCAAAATGTGACTGGGCATTTGGTCCTCTTTCCGGTACGTTCATCGAACATAGAACAGGAGCTGTAAGGTGGGCAGTACAAGTGCAGAGACACTGCCCCATCGCTGTGGGAAGGGTTCTCCACTCGGTGAAGGCCTAGAGAATCTGAAAAAGAGACTCAGGGTTTAGTCAAAGTAAAGCCATTGTTTATATTGAGTTGGGATTTGAAGACATCTCTCTCTCTCTCTCTCTCTCTCTCTCTCTCTCTCTCTCTCTCTCTGAAAAGAAAAGATATTGCAAGTAAATATATAACTGATCTTATATGGTCATCAGCCTTGTTTGTGAAGTTGATCACACTGCTGATATTGTGTTTACTTGGACGGTATTTTGTATAAGTTGACTTTTATTGGCAATGAGCTTGCTGGTGCGCGCTACGCGCGCTGGAACTTGGCGCTGTTGTCTCCCTTACCCCCCCGATCCCCTACCTACACTGCCCCCACCCGGGGCGGACAAACAGGTTCGCAGGAGGGTGGATGTCTCCCCTATCCTCCCGTTCCCCTACCTACCCCGCTCCTTCCCGGAGCGAACAAACTTGTTTGCAGGGGATGGGTGCCGGTGGCATGTCTTCCCTACTGTCACCCAGGGGAGGTCAAACAAGATCTATACGGATATTATTATTATAGAAGATTGTTAGTGTCTGTTTCCAAATACAAACACTTAATTGCATCCATTGCTCGTGTTGGTATTGGGACCGTCGCTGGTGAGGTGATCACTTGTGTGTGCGTGATCTTAAATTAGTGACGTCCTTTAAAATTCTTGGGTAGTGTACTGAATACTGGAAGCGTTTTGTCCTCAGTAACACGATTCAAGAGGGAAAAAATATAACAATGGAGCAAAATCTTTAAATATTTATTTTGCTTGGTCTTGCGTGATTGACTTCTTTTTAGTTTTCTATAAAGAAAACTGTTGAGATGGCTTTCTGTCTGTCCGTCCGCCCCCAAAATCTTAAAAATTACTGAGGCTAGAGGGCTGCAAATTGGTATGTTGATCATCCACCCTCCAATCATCAAACATACCAAATTGCAGCCCTTTAGCCTCAGCAGTTTTGATTTTATTTAAGGTTAAAGTTAGCAATGATCGTGCGTCTGGCACCGCTCTAGGTGCCAACAACACAGGCCACCACCA
Organism: Macrobrachium rosenbergii; assembly: GCF_040412425.1. Taxonomy (NCBI): domain Eukaryota; kingdom Metazoa; phylum Arthropoda; class Malacostraca; order Decapoda; family Palaemonidae; genus Macrobrachium; species Macrobrachium rosenbergii. The sequence goes on along the minus strand of NC_089792.1, from coordinate 32,708,862 downwards.
GGCTGTGGCTGAAAGTTTTATGGGCCGCGGCTGAGAGTTTCATACAGCATCACACGTTGTACAGAAAACTCGGCGCGTTTTTTACTTGTTAAACATAAAGGTTAGACATTAAGGTTATCTTGAGGTGATGTATACAGATATGTAATATTAGCTATTTTGCGAGACGCCAAAAGGTCGAGGGATTCTTAGTTTTTAAATAGGGTGAAATGAAAGGGATATTATGAACAACTTTTTTGCAAAATATTTAATTAGCCTGAGCAGACTATTTGTAAAATTCTCGGCAACGCTTCCCAGTGGAGACATGGAGTGTTCACTAAATGAACAAATGTTATAACTGTCGATTAAGGGAGAATTAAGCCCAACGTCACCACAACGCGTTCGGAAAATCTGAAATGGCTCTTTTTCGTCAGCCGACGGGCACCGACTTATTACACCATTACGTAAGGAAATGCTGATGTGTTTGCGTTGCTAGTATCGTCTGGTAAACGAAGACTTGTGTCGCTAAACTATGTCGGCAGGAGAAGAATGATGCTCATCCTCTTGGTTTTTCCACAGAGTATTTTAGGGAATTGTAGCAATTGCCGTAATCTTTATCATTACTGTTAATTCAGGCAATGTTTCTCTCATAAAAACAAGAATGTAGTCCTTCTTACAGCTGCGACTTCAGAGATTAATCTTGTGTACAAAAAAAAAAATTGCACTTTTATGGTTACCGGTATATTATGTAGCTCTTTTCCTAATTCCGCCTCGTCTGCTTCTCTCCCTCTTCTACTTTTCGACGGCTGTAGACATTAATGTAATAACGTTCCATTCATATATTTTGCTCTCTGTCAAGTACAGGTAATATTTGGGGTCACATGAGTTCTAATTCTGCCTGTGAAAGGGGTTGTGATAGATCACGGATATCATGGAAGTGAAAGGAGAAAAACAACTAAAGGTTTATGAACAGAAACCGCCAAAGAAGGAGAAAAATTAAACTGGAGAAAACGATCGGTAGAAAAAAATGGACAGAGGAAAATATTCTAAGGAACACTACTAAACAACTGCAGATATGGAAGTTGGGAAAAAAAATTGCAAATGAAGATTAACTGACAGCCTTCAGCCACACACTGCTGAATGTGTTAGAGATGCCAAGAGCAGTGAAAAAAATGAAAAAAGATTCTTTTATTTCCACAGAGGCATGACCAAACTCCAGTGGGTTGGGAATGTAGGCTGGTTTGTGGGGAAACCACTTAGCAGCTCAGTATACCTAGTTTAATCCCAGACCACTGGGCTGATTAACAGCCTCCTAGGCTGGCCTGAAGGATTAGACTTATTTTACGTGGCTAAGAACTAATGGTTACCTAGAAACGGGATTACAGCTTTGCGGAATCCGGAACCACATTATACCGAGAAATGAATTTCTATCACCAGAAATAAATTCCTCTAATTCTTCATTAGCCGGCCGGAAACTCGAACTCGGGCCTAGCAGAGTGGTAGCCGACAATTCTACCGACTCGTCCAACGAGGAACTACCACTTAGTAGTAGTTGAAGTAGTAGCACAATAGTTTGCAGTATGGAGGAAGAATCTATTTCTGAAATAGTTATCTCAGTGGATGTTTTCGGGAGGAAGAGGAAGAATACGCACAGAGAGTTTGGCAAAAAGGAGCTCGTTAATTTATAGAGTTCTGTATAAATTGTCCCAAATTACGAAAGGGCTAGATGCAAGAAGTTCACAGGCCGTACACCATAAAGAGAGAAAGAGATAGGATGAATGAGAGGTAGATTAGGAAGCTTTAGAGTGTGAGAATTTAGGTAAAAATGAGCTAAGAATTAGCAAAGAATTTTAGCTAGAGAGATTGGCTTTTCCACTAGATCAAGCTGAGAACCTCAGAATGATGAATAGGTAGATTATAATTAGCTGAGAACATTGTCTGCAAATGGTCAGAATTCTTTTTTGAGTAACACGATCAGAATAATAGATTTCTCCTAGTCCTGAAAGATTGTTTAAATGCAAAATTACGACAGTTTCTTTTCAAATAAGCTCAGAATTAAAACCTAGAATGACTGGTTTAGTCTTTTGACTGTAAACCAGTCAAATTGAGTGTTTGTGTGTGCATTAAGGTTATAATAGAAAGCATTTAGCAGCCAGTAGCAGGGAATCGTACGTAAAAGAGAATGTAAGCGAGTTTTACAGTTTGCTGAGAGTTTTACAATAGTACACTTGTTATAGTGCTTCCACACTTACCATTGATGTAACAGACTGTTTGTCTTGAGACATTTCTTTGTTTCGACCATTCCTTGCTCATTGATTTCGCACTCTTCTTTGGCCATTCAAATCTTACTTCATTGAGTGTCCCAGCAAGACCCTAGAGAGAGAAAGTGAGAATGAGTTAAGTGTTGTACACAACATACTTCAAAGAGTGTCGGGTAAGTGTTATATATATATATATATATATATATATATAATATATATATATATATATATATATATATATATATATATATAAAAGCATATATATATGTATGTATATATATAACACACACACATATATATATATATATATATATATATATATATATATATTTTATAGTATATATATATATATATATATATATATATATATATATAACTTTTTTGTGTTTAGAGTTTTAAGTAGGTTGATAGTGGACCAAGATTGCATGGTAATCACAATTACTTATTGATAGATATATTTACATAAGAAAAATTTGAAAATTATTAAAATTAAAGCACTATACCAAGTTCATGTACAACTCTCATACTCCTGATTCAACAAAAATACATGAGTTAGCATGTGACAGCAAATCAGTTGAAGAACTCAATTAAGATAATGGGAGCACTTTATCCTAACCTTTCAGGTATATTGATGAACACCGAGAATTAAATGGAAAGAAGTAAAAGAGATCATTCATTTAGATGTCATGAACGTATCCCAAATGTTGTAAGCCTTTTATACGGTGTATTATTTGAATTTAAACCTTTCGCATGGTGTATAATTTTCCATTGGAAATTTTTTACATGTGCATAAGAAGAGTAACTTTGCACCGACCTTCTGATTTCGCTAGTAAGGCAAAAGGTGTGAATTCATTTCAGTTCTCCTCTTTAACTGCTGGGTGACTAGGCCTGAAACATATTTCTTTGCCTGTTCTTCTGACATTCCTGTCTACCAGTAGTCGACATGGGGACATCACAGTTTGACGAGTGGCAGTAAAGACTTTGCTATTGTTCCATAAAGTTAGGAATATATTTAGAATATAGTTTAACTAATATTTTTGTTTAATTAGATACTTTGTACTTGTATAGGGATAATTTTTGTTTATCCGATTATTTCTTTTTATCCTTGAGAAAGAGTTTAACAGTATCCTTTACAACAATTCGAAAAAAAGTATTTTTAGGTATGAAATGAACATTTTGTTAGGTAGCAGATAATGGTGTATTTGTTGAATCGTCAGATGACAGGTCCGGTGTCATCCAGTTGAGTAGCCTATAATATCACTCCATGCCTTGCTTTTTTCATTCACCGTAAAATGAATTAAATATTTTTTTTTTAGTTCAGTGAAATCTGGAATGAAAGTTGAATGATCTGGGATTTGTAGATGATAATTATTGTGTTCTTGTCATAATGTTTGCTGAGATGCAAGAAATGACTTTAGTCTAGATTTAAGAGGGAAGACTGAGACGTTTCAATTTACAGGAAGGGTGTAATAATGATTATTCAGGTATTGACAATATACCTTATTTATAAATTGCTAAAGTTGCAGTATCTCTGAACATGCATTAGCAACAATGGCTTCGTAACCTGTAAAATCCGGAAAAGAATCAAGAAGGGTAAATAGTCTATTGGTATGCAAAGGGAGATCAAATTTTGTATAATTTTTTTCTAAGGCAAATCTTGAGAACAGTACTTGGTTTTTTGGGTAAATGATATCAATATCGGATACATGGGACCATCCAGTTCGATTATGTAGCTTATAAAAGCCATATGATAAATACTTTTTATTTACTACTTATGAGAGTGCTCCACTGAGGTAGGACTCCTATTTATGCGAGTTTAAAAAAAGAAAACTTGTAAATGGGCAAACATAAGCTGTCATGTTGGAAAGAGGTACTAGGTAATAATAGATATTTGTAGAGCGGGGAAACGTACTTTCAAATTGGACTGGCTGTGACTGAAAAAGATACGTTAAACTTGGTAAACTGACAGTAGAGAAACAACTACAAAGAATACGCTTCCTTCACACTCTGTTATTGTTATTGTTGATTCATCTCAGCCACACTCTGCTATTGTTGATTCATCTCAGCCGCACTGCTATTGTTGTTCATCTCAGCCGATTCCATTTAATTACTTGGCTTTCAAAAAAGAACTGTATTTAAGTCACTAATTTCCATAATGCTATTTGTATCAATCCACGCCATAGCTTCTAATATTAAAACTAAAGACGTTCATGGTTATCAATATGATATCTTTTGTATGTGTCATGTATAAAATAAGTATGGTGGACATTTTAAACCTATTAATAATGCCTCAAAAGTTATACAAATTAGAAGAAATACCTTCATGAAACAATGAGCATTAGCGGTGGTCGTGAATGGTAGACACATTGGAGGGTCTGACAACATAGCAGCATGAGGTTGAATTTACTACTTTCCTTGTCAACCAAATTTCTTGTGTACCTGAAATGAAGGTATCCCTGATGTTAAGTTGCATTGGCCATTGGTTATATAAAGGGACATGAGAAGGAAAATGTTCCGTCTTTTGTTTTCTAGCATGGTTTCTCTCTCTCTCTCAAAATGCTAGTCTTCCAGCGGAAGCAGCAAAGATTGATCTTGTGTAATAAATATCACGAAAATGGATTAGGCACATCGAAAGGAATTCAAATACTAAGTGACAAAATGGACCCCTCTGTCCAAATTTGTCAGCAGAAGCAGTTCTTGTGGGAGACTTTAACATGCGATACAAAAATGTTTGTAAACATGAAGTGTGATAATCGCAGCTGCCCAGTCGTTTCCAATTTTGTATTACCTATGGTAAATACTGATTAAATTTAAGTATGTGCATAGTAAGGACAAATTAACTGTTACCATTCAAGCACGGAAAGATTCATGGACATGCATCTGGAAGTGAAATAAAATAAATGAAAATTCTAAATGCAAAAGCACTGGAACAGCTGAGCGAATCATCTAGGTAAAAGAGTATAGCCACTAATGCTAAACGAAAATAGTTTGTGGAATGATTCTTTGGGCATCATGGCTGATCTTGACCTGTTAAACAAAACAGTGCAGTGGTATGAAATGGGAGAAAATATAATTTGCCTGGCAAACATGTAATTCAGCCTCCCTTTGTCCATTGTTGTTTCAGCCTGTCTGGTCAAATACCACTAATCATGTAGTGTGTTCGTGTTGTTAAGAAAACGGGGCCATTAACACTGGGCCTACTTGCCACTTACAAAAGGAGTATCAAATATTTACATAGCCTCCAAAGTATATATTACAAAGTTTATATACAAAAGAATCTTACAATTAATGTTTGTTATCTTTCCTCGCATTTGGCCTAGTTGATCATATCTTGGTATAGAATAGGCACAAGATAAGGTGTCACACTGAGCGAGTGGTTTTGAAGCACTGCATCTAAACTCATCAGCAGTTTTTCAATTTTTTTCCAAATATGGCCTCAGAACAAAAATGGTGCCGCTAAAAATGCTGCTAGACGTAGGAAATTCCATAAACTGTTATCGCTTAGTGAATTAAAATTCTTGATCTTATTACAAAAAGAGAAGGATTGATTGCTCAGGCAACTTAAAAGATGCAAGCAAGAACAAACCTCGGTTTGTTCTGTCTTATAAAAGTTTGAAAAAAAAAAATTATTCTTGCTTCCCTTGTGTTACTCTCTGACAGCTAATTTACATCCGTGTGTCATGAATGCAGAGGAAGATGGATGAAGTATCTGAATGGAAACATGAACAGAAAACATGTTTGAGGATAGGTTGAGTCAGAAATCACCGAGTTTTTTTCTGAGAATTTCCAGAAAAGAATACCCCTGAAACCATGTACAGCTAAACCACTAAACACAAGAAAACCAGTTTCATTAATCCCTGAATGGAGAAATACTGTTGAAGCTGCATCTTTCTGGAAAAAAGAGCTGCCATGAGATTGCTGCAGATATGAGGAAATGATTTTTGGCTTACAGGCGAAATCTTAAAAGCAACCTTCAGCATGTTTAGACTATATATAGGCCTCATTATTATACGCAGTTTCATGTGGGACTGCGTATATATATATATATATATATATATATATATATATATATTATATATATATTACTTTTTTTATTCAATATTTAACAGAGATTCCTGATGATGTAATAAAGTTATTTATTTAAAACGTTGAAATAAATTATGCTGAGATTTAGTACATTTCCATGGTCCACCTTCGCGCTGATGTGTGCTGCTGGCTGTCATACACTTCTGTTATATATATATATATATATATATATATATATACATGGACCATATATATATGGACTGGAGCTAGTTAGCTAGGGAGGCTGTTAATCTTATGGCTCTCATCAAGTACTTTAAAGAAGTGATTGCTAGTCCTGTAATTTTGACCATCTTGACCAGCCCACACACAGTCGCTTAACCACCATATAAATAATGCGCTGCATAGGTCAAAGGCATATGAATTTTCAAAGAAAAGGCAGTATGAGTCAAATCTCTAGATGCTTTGCAGGGAGGGAGGTTTTGGCCTCTGGAGCCATGGGCTAATTATATATATATATATATATATATATATAATATATATATATATATATATATATATATATATATATTATTATAATTTTGTGTAGATTCATCTACTGAACAGTATACAGCAAAAATACTTGTTTAAAATTTAAGGTTATGTACAATTTCAGACAGGCTGTCTGGGGAGAAAAAGGAACGAGCCAATCTTCCTTAGTGGTTTTAAACAAATAATTTAAGGGCCTTCTCACGCACACACACACACTCATGCTCATCTCATGCTTCAAGGCGGCGTCGGCGATAGTTGCTTACAGCTGGGTTCTCAGCGACTTCGCCAGCATAAACAGGTCCTAAAATCTCAATGTTGATGGAGACTTTATTTGAAAATTGTTGTCACTTTACCTCAGTGTTTGCGTGTAGCGGGAAAAAGACGAGTTAAAAGAAGAGTATGTAATGTTGCACTCATGCGTGCTCGTGGAGTAATTGTTTAACTGCCTATCTGAAGATGGTTTAGAGAGCGAAAGCTGAGTATGACAGTACGAGCAAATAACCTCCACTGTAGATGTTCATAACTCTTTTCAGTCCATGATTACTGTCAATTTGTCAAAAGATACAGAAGCGACTAGGTGTTCAAGGTTAAAAAAAAAAAAAAAAAAGTGTATAAAGCATGCCCATCTTATGTGTATTGTACTACAATAATAATATTGCGCTCAAAGAGAACAGCAAAATCGGCGCGTTGACGGAATTTGGACCTGCAGTCGTTCTTTTTGACCCAATTTCTGCCTTCTAATTTCAAAACAGCGCTGATGATTGTAAGAGTAGTGATAAATGTAGCATGTGATGAAGATATCACAAAGTTAAAACTTTTTTCCTAAAGTAATGGAAACTTCAATAGGAATTGATATTAAATAGTGGAGCTGTATTTGTCGTTTACTCGCTCCTAAGTTCGATAGAAAGAATTGTTTTCTTCTCCGCCTGTCACCTTTAAGAAGACCAACCTGTGTAAAATGAAGATAACTCTGTAATTATTGGCAAACAACAAGTGTTGTTTGAAAACAGTTCTCACTATGTAAAAAAGTTTTCTCAAGCTTTGTATTTGCTACTTATGTTTTTTATTTTCTTTATTTATTTGTATTACTGTTAAAATCGTATGGTAGTTTCCAATTACTGTAATTTGGTTATAGTATTTATAGTTACCATTAAAATGTCTTATTATTAGATTATAGTGTGTAAATATATATATATATTATATACATAAATCATCTTTCCTTTTTTCCCTATTTTGTATTACAGACACTATTCTTCTGAAATTTCATAACTCGTTCCATACGATTTATGCACATTTTGAATAATAATAATAATAATAATAATAATAGTAATAATAATAATAATAATAATAATAATAATTAGGAGGAGATTAGAGTAGGTTCTCAGAAAGCTCTCGTTTTATATTTTTAATATATATATTTACATTGACGTCGTATGCAGATTTCTTCACTTAATAACAATGATGATGATAATGTGGCCAAGGTTGGGATACAAAATTTATGTCTGGTTTGAGCTAGTTTACTTGGGCATTGATTGTCCTCTAACCAGTATTGTAATCGGTAAGCACTATACTCTCTCTCTCTCTCTCTCTCTCTCTCTCTCTCTCTCTAATCTCCTCGTAATCGGTTATCACTTAACGCTGAAATATTAACTAGTTGTGTTTCTGGAACAGGGGGTAATTAGGGGTCTGTTCTGATGGAAGAGGTACAGAAAGTGTAGTGTATAATGATCTCTTTTTTGTTGTGTGTTGCAAGTCCGTGTGTTAAGCATATTGCAGATACCCTTCAAAAGAGAATGAATTCTTAGCGCTCTGAGGATCTGTCTGAAAACGTAGATTAATGGGAACCAGTTACCGGATATATTACCCATAAAAAATTAACTTATTACAGATGGTTTGAAACAGCAGAGGACCATTAGTTTTTAGTACCTTCAGGAAGAAGCATAAGTAGCTAAAAGTGTCGTTAAAAAACAGCGCGGAAACAAATGAATAACTGTTTTCTACCCGTTATTCTTTGGGGGCAAATTCATGAACACTATGATTACTCTAATCTACAAGCCACTTTTGGCATGGGTGACTCCAGGGAATAACAGTACAACGGTCACTGTCACTGTCATATTATATAGCAGCTGAATCGTGGCTGAAACCCTGTGCACCAGAACTTCCATAAAATTATTCACACTATATATATGATATATATATATAAATATATATATATATATATATATATATATATATATATATATATATATGTGTGTGTGTGTTTGTGTGTGTGTATGTATGTATGTATGTATGTATGTATGTATGTATGTATGCGTATGGGTGTGTGAGTGTGTGGGTGTTTTTGTTAGGGCCAATTTGACCTCTTAACTGCCCGATGTCTTTGACATTTTTGATACGCTTTTCACTACAGTGCCTTGAATTCTAAGTAGATAAATGAAGACACCCCCAAGTTCAGATTGACCTTCATTAAGGATTCAAGGAATGATAGTGACAAGCGTATCCAAAGTGTGAAGAAACCGAGGAATTCGGAGGTTACTGGGGCTTTTATTGCAGGTAAGAATGTATGTAATTATCTATACGCACAGTAAATACGTATTTGCACAAAAAGACTGAAAGTATGAGGTTTCCTTGCCTATTTTTTTATATTAGTGCAAGGAGGGAACCCAAATGATTATATTGACTAATCACGTACGTTACTTTCATTCAATTGATTCATGCTGCTATTGAGGTCGAAAAAAGTTTTCCGTGGAAGATGGACGAGATAACGTACTGAAAAAGCTTTCGGTCTTGATGAAATGATTGATAAAGATATGCCACAGTGCCACTTGCGACGAGAGTTGAGTAATTTGGGCAGAGGCTATCAGGCTGATGGTTATCTTTTGAAGTGTATTTATGTGCTTATGCATACCGATGTTTGATGCATTTTGTACTGAGTTAACCCTTTTCTCTGTATTAGACACATACACACACGCGCGCGCGCACACACCACACACACACACAGTCCGCCATGTTGAATGGCCTCGGTGAAAGATCACTGCGCAGTCAAGATACCCTGACACATATAAAAACAGTGAAGTATTAAATTAATAGGGCCACAATGACATCGTCTTGTGGGAGAATGTCAGTTAGGATGGTAAAAGAAACTGAAAAAAAAAACATTTTGACTGAAGTGATGAAAGTTCTAGAATATTTGGCGGATGCAATAATCGCGTTGATAGGGTGGGCATCATATCTGCAACATAAGTGGGCAAAGTAGACTGGTCAAATTGGTTCTATGTGAACGAAAGGAAATGAAAATGGTTAAAACCATCTGGCGGTGGGGCAGAAAGAAAGAGTCAAGTCAACTGGATACCACCGGATTAATGCTGCTTATCTGTTTAGAGATCTTGGCGCTCCACGGTGAACTGTGGTGAAAATACGTGTCAAGTTGAACCCAGGATTCCCTCACTTTTACCCCCACGGCCGGCTCCCTCCGCCGCTGTGGTGGACCAGCGAGGCATTAGATGGTCGATTTCTTATGTATTCGTTAATTTTTTCATTTACTGTGATGCCACTCTTGTATGCATTTGATGACTGATTTTTTTTTTATTTACTGATTGTTATTGTTTTTATTTTGATGCTGAATGTATATGAGACGATGCTTTATTGATCAGATTAAATTAGTGTAGAATAAAGGTAAAAGTAATTTTATCAAATGTTAATTCTCACTCCATCTCCCCTCTCGTGGAAATTACTTCCTATAGATATAAAGAGAAACCAGTGCTTGTTAGCAGGAATCAAAATCATTTTTGTTACATGTTCACGTTATAGGGCAATGTCTCTGCATTGTTTATACTTTGGGAATTTGTCAAGAACGCATCTGGGCCCATTGTCTCGAAGACCTTTGAAGTTCGGAATGGTTGAGAGAATTTTTTGTGCTGCTAAGGAAGTCAAGTGTTGTTGTTTTGTTGACGCGAAGTCTTTTCTCGCGGTCAAGAAACCAGCGTTTGGTTAACGTTCTCCGCGTCTGCTCATAGGGCTCATGGCATCATCACATCATGCACTCCAGTGAATTTCGCTGTAGTGTTGCCTGGATATACTAAATGGGAAGTTATTTTATCTCTGTGATGAAGAAAACATTAAGATTATTAGTTTTCTTTTATATAACAAAAATAGAGCCACCTACTTTAGAAAACAACTTTGGCTACGTGGAGAGAACACACAAATAAAGAAGTTTCTGGTTGATCCTTTTTCAAATACGTCACAGGACTTGGTAATTGATGGTGTAGCCTTATTTTATTTAGGTAAAATAATCTGTCTGGATTCTCTCGACATTTTCCGGATCCACCTAGACAGTGACTCCCTGGCGCGTTAACCCGGTATAAATGACTTTGCGCTTTGCGGCGTGTTCAGTACAAGCCCGTTGGGGATTACTGCAAAACAAAACAAAAGACTGTAAATATCATAAAGATAATGACCCCCAGAAATATTAGCTGTAGATAATGAACCCCTGAAAACCTTGGGGTCACTATCTAAGAAAGATTCCATAAGCGTGTTTCTAAATGCAGGCAAATGGTGGTGGCACTTCAGTTCAACAAATTCAAGTGAGACGAGGAGTTTATTTTGTATCAGGTTTTAAAAGGAGATAGATTTTATCTGGTTGGTGCTTTTTCTATCGTAAGATTGTAATCATGGTCCTTATGTTAGCGCTTGGTTGTAACAAGTTGCTGCATACAAACACATTTCTGTGACACACGCACACAAACACACACACACATTATATATATATATATATATATATATATATATATATATATATATATATATAGACACACATCAGGCATGTGAATGTTTTTCCATTGTTTGGCTGTGCTTGTACATGCTCGTATATGTATGTGTATATACATAGGGATCAAGACAGATGCAGTATACACATCCATCTTAACTGATGTCATGGGAGTCAATACGTTACATAAATTATAAAAATATAATGGCCTCAAGGAAAATGTGAAACAGTCGAATGCAACATCTTCGGTCTTAACTACATAAGGCAACCACATAATACAGAAAAAAGGATAATACAAAACGGTTTCAATGAAAAACTTAAGATTGGAGCGCATATAAACTCTTTCTGCACAAAGTTCATTACTTTTGAGGTTGATTTCAGATGATGAATAGTTGTCATGGACTATCGCAAGTACCTGAGTGCAACCAAGGGGCTGCAAGGCATTAAAAAAGAATTACCGATTATCTAAAGTTTCTCTTTAGTACCCATAGAAGATCTTGTGCAGAACCTGATTCAGTATTTCATTGCCTGTGTCAGTTCTATATAGTATTATGTTTACTTAGATTAGCAAAGAGCGATATCCTGTTGGCCAGTTCTAACTGAATATTTATGTTGATTTATTCTGAAATTTAATTAATTACTCTTCTGGCCCAAATAAGATTAATCGTGGTCCCTATCTCGGGTTTATAAACAATGTTGCCATCTTACTGAGACAGTTTTCTATAAGTATGTCTTTACTGTATTTGTATCATTATACAAAGACTGTATTTACAATGAACATTTTCAAAAATTGACTTGATGTATTCAAAACCGTTGAATAAGCGCAACAAGCGGGTGTTCCAAAGGTGTCTTTGGTAATTCTATTTTCTGTCACTTTGTCGTATATTATGTCATAACATGTCATTATAAAATTAATTTGTATGGAAAAACGACAAATTATTAATTTAAATAATTTTCAACGACATAATATAAAACATCTCTGTACTTTAGCAGCCTGTGAGCATTCCTGGATAGCGAACTCCAGAACTTACGAAAAGTGGATAGGGACTTGTGTTGTCTGGGCTAAACTTAAGGGACTAAATGTCAGAATTTATCAACATAGATATTCAGTTACATATGACCAAAAGAATAATGCTCTTTTAGCCCTTATGTAAGTAAAAAAATCACAAACAACTGATGGGTCCCATAGTAGTATAATAACAAGATGTAATAATATTGTCTCAAGAAAAATCATAGAATTTGAATTTAATATAAATGACAAATGAAAATAATTTAATGTCAAGGTGGAAAGCAGATGTTTGAAAGATATATAGAAAAAGACTTCTGAGATAATCAGCAAAGTGCTCGTTAAGCCCCCTTAGCTTCTCTCTGCTCAGTCCAGTGCTCCAGCAAATCCTAGACAACTGTTCATCACCTGAAGATCAACTTTGTATGCACTCTCGAGTATCTTATATTCCTTCAAGACTGGAGTAGGCTTTTGGGGTCATGAAGCTTAACCTTCTAAAATTCAAAGCATGAAAGTTATTAAAAATTAAAATTGGAGTGGTGCAGGGCTGAGCTAAAAAGAGAGATAATACATAATACTGCCAAATTTCACTGGCAGGTAGCACATTTGTTTAAGTGTCTTTGACCCATGCAAGCATCCTAGAGGTAGAGGATTAGGACCAAATCCAGGCCGTGGTATCTGTCGGGATTTGCTAAATTTTTGCCGTATGGGGTGATTTTCTCCTGCCAGTCTTAACGTGCTTGGACGAGTTAATCCCTTCAATCCATGACCTTGGTTTAAGACTTTCAATTTTAAGATGCTTGGCCTTTTGAATCTCATATTATACAGCCTATTCATTTTGAGCTATCTGTTCACACACACACACACTATATATATATATATATATATATATATATATATATATATATATATATATATATATATATATATATATATACTGAGAGAGAGAGAGAGAGAGAGAGAGTTTTAATGTTCACAGCATAATAAAAATACATAATATATCCTGTTATTTGAGTATTTTTTGTAAATGAGTTATGCATATAGTACATTAAGTATATACAAGAAGAATATTTTCTTCTGATTTTTTTTATACGTCAGGCAAGGTAAATAATATTTGATATTCAATTTCGTATATGTTTCAAATACAACCGAAATATGGTTCTTTCACTCACTCCTGTTGCAACAGTCGCACGATCCAACAATCCTGAAATGTCAGTGAAAGGTCCGCCGTTTCTTTTTTTCCTGCTGTAAATATTTAAAAATATTGTTGGCGATTTCCTTCGCCTGGGCGCTTAAACGTGCTTTAAGGGACTATCCATTGTCTTGTGTGGTTGGGTCAAGGTCGTTGAATGAGATTAGAAGACTTCTTGACCATACAGTACATTTGGCAAAGGCCTGCAAAATCTATTCCACGTTTATGACGAGTATGTCTTTTTTTCTTTATTTTCTGGTAAGAAAGACGAATAGAAGGACTTTTTAGTTGAAAAATAATCATTTCTGGGACAAATCTTTATAGGAGTTCTTTCAAATTCCTAGTTCAATATAATTTATATATAATGAATTTTGTACATTTGACACCGCTGTATTTACTTTAGCTCCGCCTTGCCACTCGACTTTGGTCCTACATAATAGTCGATCCAGAACATTTTTGCCTTTGTATCCGGAATTATATTTAAATGGTTCGGTTTTGAATTTTAGTGACCCTTTTAAGATTTTAGGTATAACTTTTGATAAGGTATTGACTTTTGAGAAGCGTATACTGTACATAATATTGATTTTTCTTTTACTCAAAAAGCCGGTATCTTTCGGAAATGTTTTAGATGTTTCAGGATAAAGCTATTACATGTATAATATTTAACTTTTATTCTTCCTTGTTTGGAGTATTGTTCTCCAGTGTTGTTTTCTGCGCTGACGCTCATCTCAACTCTTGGATAGTAATGTTACCAGTAAAGTTATTTTGCCAACTATTAACGTTGACTTGTGGCACAGACGTTAAGTAAGTTCATCATGTTTTTGCATAAAATGCACTACAAAGACAAACACCCTCTGCACTCTTCTTTACCTGACCTAGAAGTTTTTGCTCATAACACAAAGTAGGCTGCAGCATACTACTCAGTGTTCTATGAGTTTTACCTTGACTACAACTAAAATGTGGAGCAGTTTGCTTAGTGCAGTTGTGATAGCTTCTGAACTCTAGATATTTAAGTGAGGAGCAAATTCATTCCTGGTCTCTACCGACATCCCCTAAATTTCAGGTGTACCGCTTTTATTTCTTATTCCCTAATGTTTATTCATTTATCACGTTTTCCTATAACTTATCTCCCTCCGAAGGCTGATTTCCCATGGGAGCTCTCATGGATTTGTAGTTTGTTGACTCTCCTTAAGAGTTTCCAGCTGAAGATTCAAGAAAGAAAGAAAGTCTTAGTCATTTCTTGAAAAAATTTTTTCTTTGTAGTTAATTTTTTCTGTATTTAGTACATTGTTTGAGGATGGCTTAGAGCAAAGGCAAAAGATCTTGCACACTGTAGCTTGACTATCCTCGTGGCCAGATACTTTGTTTACATTTTGTAGAAAGTTTCACTTTCCAAAATAGAATATATATATATATATATATATATATATATATATATATATATATATATATATATATATATATATATATATATATATATATATATATATATACATACACACACATATACATGCACACACATGTATTTATATATAAGGCAAAAAATTTCTTCACTTATTAACCTCTAGGATTCAGGGTGTGTAGAAACAGGTGTATCGCCCACTGTGGCTAATTATATATATATATATATATATATATATATATATATATATATATATATATATATATATATATATATATATATATATATATATATATATATATATATATATATATATATATATATATATATATATATATATTAAACCCTGAATCCGAGAGGGTAATAACTGAAGAAACTTTGCCTTCAGTATTGTTATTCAATCCCACACGCAGAGTGAGGTTGCTCGAGCCTATCTACAGGAAGTGATGCCCCCGATGCTTAATAATGCGTGTTACCGGGACAATCGTACTTGAAATGATTAGTCCTTACCGTTTCGTTTTAACTTAGAAAAGTTAGCTTTTGAGTTTGCGTTACGCTGAATGTGTGGTTATACTTGATGCAGGAGGACAAGATGTTTCTAAACGTACGTGATCGGCAGTATTATCAAGAATCTCATACTTACAGTACTTTGTAGAAAAAGAAGAAAAGGAAAGAAAGAAAAGCCCAAGAGTTTTACGTAAGAATGTGGCTGTTGCTACCTACTGATGCTGCATAGAATGGCAAAGCCTGAGCTTCTCAAGAAACCAATGCTCAGATTAACTCGGGTTAATTCATCTCAACTAGAATGGCGCCTGTGGGTCAGAGTTCTCAAGAATTATCAGAATTTGACAGATATGTGTAACTGTGAGTAGAAATAGATTATTTACAAATAGAATATTGTACTTCTTGGAATTGTGGTTTATGGGTTCCTTTAGCAGTGGTCTGGTAAAACTAAGGTATACTTAACTTTTTAGCTCAAACAATTGCAATACAAAGTAGGACCTCTTCATTTATTTTCCACTCAGATTCACGGCTTATTGTGACAGGCTATCGAAATCGAGGAGTTAAAGGGTCTTTGTGACTCTTAAAATTGAAACATACATATATATGCTTCTGTGCGGGTACACTTGCAGAACGTTGTGGTAATTTCACAGGTGTTAGTAAATTTACGCCCACGAAATGTGGGCGATGGATGTCCGTTTGTTCCGATTTGTGAAATATTGCTGACCTTTGCGAATATTTGTGAAGATTTCAGCTTTTTACGTAATTGAGATTTTTGATAGAATTCCAGAGTTTTGAACATATTGCGACAAATTAGTATAAAAATTGGAAAATTCTTATTATTATTATGAAGAAATGGAGTTGTTGGTAACCGGCATCCCAGACATGTGGCAGCAGGCGGTGTGCACAGATGTTGAAAACAAAAGTTGCTGATGAAATGGCAGGTAGAAAGGGGAGTTGGGGGTGTTGGGGTGGGAGTGGGGGTGGGGGTGAGAGGTTGGAAGTGCTTCTTGCCGGTTATAACCTCTGAGGTACAAGATGTTGCAGTACTCACACTTTATTTAAAGACGAAGGGCAGCAGTGTAACATATCTTAAAATACTCTGAACGGGGGCATGTTTTACAGGATAATTGTTTCCGCCACGGGAATGATAGGGGTTGCAGTGTTGGCATACTGATATTGATATTGCTTTTGCTGTTGGTATATAAACATGAAAGAGTTTGTTGATATATCACTGAGCTTATGCTTTTTATTTTTACCCTTTAACGAAATCTTGTCGAACTTATCGATTTAAGAATGTTATATTTAGTTCTGCAACAAATAATTCAAACATTTGTGAGATTTTAATATTAAAGTTCTGTAATTTTCAAAGACTTAACGATATTACTGGTATAAAATGGAAAAATTTTTGCCAGTTGTTCATTTCTATAGTTTACAGTTTGGAATACCAACCCTTATTAATGAAAAGTCAAGTAGCAGTTTTCAGTTATGTTTGTTTTGCAGAGAGTTTCGGCAACTCGTGATAAATGTCATATTGTTGGCACTATTACCTACTTACACACTTTGTTGGCAGTGACGTCTCTCTCTCTCTCTCTCTCTCTCTCTCTCTCTCTCTCTCTCTCTCTCTCTCTCTCTCTCTCTCTCTCAAGCAACTATAACTAATAAAGGAAAGGTATGCATCTTTTGGCCTCACAAGTAATTTGTGTATCAGATTACTAGTCCATTGCTGAGATTCGCAAGTGGAGAGAGAGAGAGAGAGAGAGAGAGAGAGAGAGAGAGAGAGAGAGAGAGAGAGAGAGAGAGAGAGAGAGAGAGCAGTGACATTACTTAACAAGGAAAGCGGAAGGACCTCGATATGGTTTTACCCAAGAATGGTGAAACCTTTCATAAAACATTCTCTCTCTCTCAATTTTTAGATAACTCTTAGAAAACGCGTCTTTGTTTTCGTAGAACTTATTCATTACCATCTGGGTATCATCAACCCAGCATATTTCTGCATTAACTGACGTAAATATTTTTCCCTATTAAATTTCTTATCAGTTTTCTTTGAACCCATTTAATTTTCATCAGGTTTTATAATATCAGTTTTCATTACCTTCTTCGAGAATTCTTTCTGTAGATAACTACTTTTTGACGACATAGAACTATTCATAATCATATTTGCTGTAGAGGCATCAGTCTTCTCAAACGTGGCACTGAAAAGAGGAACCAGATTTTCCCTGATGTGTGTTGCACAATGATATTAGATATGATTAAGTAGCGATATACAAATTATTGTCATTGAATGAAGTAATTTTCTTCAGATATTGGAAATGGCCATGTTTTTTTTTTTATTTTTAAGAATGTATGACGTGGGCATAAATAGTTCCTCACATGAACTTTGTTAGTAAAGTAATCTAGCCCCGTCAGTCAGTGCGTATAATATGACCTATAAAAATAGAAACATTAATTACAACCCATCAGCGGAAAGCATGTTTTTCGTCCTCCGTGAACACTACAGATTTGCCCGAATGCTATTTTATTTTTCCCCCTTTTTCACCCGCGCGCTGTGTGACCGGAAAGTAAAATTATGAGTCTTGGAAAACTCTCGTTTGTATTTGCCAGAAGACAGTACGCTTGTGCAAAAGGTCTGCGCAAAATGTACTTGACGAGTTGCGTCGTTATCCCAAAATGAGACTTAAGGGCTGTCGTCTTTGTTTGACTTTCTTGCCCTTGGCCCCAGTATCAGGTCACACAGTAACTGCGGGGAAGACTCGTGTACGTCCTTGGAACGAGTGCAGCACTTGGTTGCATCATCAAGCATATGGGAAAGGAAGAACGAGGCTTCTCTGAAGTAAGCGATGAAGAGTCTGTCTGATTCTGAAATATATTGTTGATTCTTGAGGAGGAGATGTATACTTTCTAAAAGTGTTTTAGTAGGGGGTAAAAAAAATGCATTATGGTTGTCTAAAAGTTTTTATACGATAACATTGCACTTATGAAGTTCATTGACTTTGCGCTTAATTTTACATTTATTGAACAGTGCAGAAAAAGTAGGTTAGTTCTCAATAAAAGGGTCTGCTTGTGCTCACGGGCTGACAGTGCGCGCTTCCAAATGAATTCACTTTAATTGTTACTGTGCTCAGCATTTCATATCCAGATAATAGAGATCATTTTGTTTATATCATAAAGAGGCGAACATCGGTTTACAAATGCCGACTAGGCAACAAGATTTTATTCCCAGAATGAACCCAGCTGTTGTTTGGCTGTGAAGTTATAATAAGTTATGTAACTCGCTCGTCCGTCGCTTTGGTTGATAATAGCTTTTGCAAACATTATGAGAAAACCGGGTATCAGATAGTGCTGGTAGTTAAAGGAAGCTGCATACTACGCATGTTCGTAGATGCTGTTTAAAGCAAGCACGAAAGGAAGAATCAGAGTTAACTTTATTAGACAAAACGTTTCTTAATGATTTACTGTCAGTAAGATAGCAAGAATTCTCTCATAGTCAGAGTACTGTAGTTCTGTATCCGTTACGTAGCGGTTGCCAGGTCGTTAAGTTTTGCCTATGGATATCGGTACTTTGACTCACATCGTCATAACGTTTTGTTTAGACAGCCCAAAGCCATATTAGTCTTTTTCTTTATATATATTTAATGTTTAGATAAATTAATCCTTTTTATATTTACTAGGATTGAAACAACAATATGCAGCGTACGGACTTATACAGTAACTAATATCACAGTGGTCTCAGTTCCTAGGACCAATCACAGCAGTCCGTCTGAAGGCGTGATCTTGAGGCAGCCAATGAAGTACGTGCATACTAAGGCGTGCCCATCCGTGTTACTGAGGCAGTCCAACTGGCGTAATTGGTAAATGCCCATCATACTAAAAAAGGCCATCAGTATGTACTGTTAGACTTACTAGTAGGTGGTTTTAATGATGTCCTTCCTCATATTATTGATTTACGCATGGCAGGTATTTTTATAGCTATTTATAGGTTAATGGGTAATTCGTTTTAAGAATTCATGTTGATAATTGCATTTTTATTTTTCCTTGATAAAGATCTTGTAACCAGTCAAGTTTCATTCACGCGAGTTAAATTGATTCGTTTTTTCATATATTGGGAATTTAGAAACTCACGTTTTAGCAGTATTGTAGTAGGTGGCAACAGCTACACTTACGTAAACCTTGCCCACCAAAATAATGCCGGTTACAGCCTTCTTAAACCACACTGCCCTGCAGCATCACGTCCGTGCAACCCCTAAGTTAAGTTGCATCGAAGCTACGCGGTAGGGAGTAACCGTTTGAGTGCAGCTGCACTTGTAAGATGCAATATGTACTGTGAGTTTAGCTATCACGTCAGATGCTTCGTTCTTTGGAACATAGCCAATTCTTAATCACTTACTGGGCTCACTCTGCCAAGTTGCATCACAGGGCAAACCACCCCCCAGTATTCCACCTGTTGATCATATGAGGTCAGGTGTTGTGTGTGCGCGTTTCCCATTTGGCGCAAAAAAGTAAAATCATAAACAGATCGAAAAAAGCAGTCATGCGTGGCGAGACAATAACTTTCAAAATACTGACAGGAAATAGAGGAGAAAAGCTGTTCTGAAAGATCTGTTTAGCATAGCTTGTCTTCATAGAACGGGAAGTCTGTTTCGTTGGTCGTTTAAAATGTTACAAACACGGAAATAGTTGCCTGGGCAAAATGTTTTTGAAAAGGAAATCTCAAATTACAAAGAAAGTTCATAAAATCCAGGTTTACAACTTATATCTATTTGTATTTAACAAATGAATTTTTCATTTTGTATTTTGTATTAGTTTCATATTTCATGTTTTTGTTCCCTGAAAAATTTACGTGAATAATGTACACATTTCAATGCAGTTATATTTTCATAAAAAAAAAGACTTAAGATGGTTTGTGCTGGTATGGGCGCTTGCCCTGAGGCGCCCTTCGTAAGTAAGGTAAGGAGGGAAGGGGAGCAAAGATCTTGGTGTAAACCTCCAGACTCTGACCAGTCGACAGTGCGGGGGGACGTCGAAACCTTTAAGATCATTCAGGATATTTTGTCTTTTAAAGTTTCCTCGATACCAGAACTCTTTTAAGCCGTGATGTCATTTATTTCATAGCCGTATATACCTTAATGACAGTACATATAAAATAACGACAGTTAATTTGGTGATTCACGGATTTTTCAAACAAGTATTGATTGATGCGAATGAGAGTCGGTCGGACATGTAGTTCGGGTATGGAATTTATTTCTTAGCCACTGGCCCACCCCAGGTTTTGCTACCACTTAAGGCAGTGGTTTCCAACCTGTGGGGCGCCCCCCCCCCTTTGGGGGATCGAAGGGCTGCGGGGCCGGGGCGCAAATGCTTGATGAAGGGGATAATTATATCTGAAAACTATTAATTATGATGGAATTCAGAATATGATTATATATATAATATATATATATATATATATATATATATATATATATATATATATATATATATATATATATTATGTATATTTATATATTTATATATATATATATAATATTGTGAATTATTGACATGTGCCGACTGTACCAGTAAATTACAGTATTTAAGGAAGAGGGGACACAGAGAATGTGCCATTCAATGAAGGGGGCGAGAATTAGAAAAGGTTGGAAACCAGTGACTTAAGGTTTCATATTCTTTGTATTTTATTTGTTCATGGCAGTGCATATCAACCGGAAAAAGTATAATAAAATGTTATGCCGTCGATATTTTTTTTCCCTTGATGCTCTTCCAGGACATTTGAAAATGAACGATAACAGTGACTAAGCTACCACATGGAATAGGTTATCACTTCAGAATGACGTGGCGACACCTTGGAATTGACAAAATACTGATCTGCATTTTGTTAGTTTAGGTGATATCCGTAGGCATTCGGAATTGCCATTGTTGAAAGACACTTCCGCAGCCATGCCAGAGCGTTATCCACAGCTATGCTATAGTGTTATCCACAGCTATGGTATAGTGTTATCCACAGCCATGCTATAGTGTTCTCCTAAGGCAAGTGGGAAAGGAATGAGGGGTACTGTCATCAGGCAAAATGTGAAACTTGTTGAGCTTTCAAGGGAAGGGAACGCGCAGACCCTCAAGCGAATTCCAGTGTGATTTAGTGTGTGTTCAGAGGATTCTACGAATTTACCCAAGATTTGAAAAGATATATTAAGAAAATTGATTTCATTACCTGTAAGTCATAGATAGGCGCAGTGGAAAGATATGCTAACAACGAAAGAAAAAAAAAACTAAATCATATAAATTTTTTATATTTTTTAAATTTACTTACAGTCATTAAGGTATTTATGTTTGTTCTGCCATTCCGAATATATAAAACGATTAACCGGGTAAAATCCAGTGCGCAGTTACAATTCCTATGCGATGCGCGATAGTCGAAAATCTAGGAATCAGTTCAATACCGCTGGTAGATGCCTTTCCTCTGGCTGTTTTGCCGACACTGTTGTACAGTAGGGGCTGCTATCGAGAACTTATTCACTGGATGCCTCCCACTCTTCACACACTCGTTCCCATTACACGCATGAGGATTCGCGACCCCATAGACATTGTGTGGATATTACAGCTCGAATAAACTGGTTTGGTACATTTTTCGTACCATTCGATCTCTTAGAGGGTCTTGTCTATCGTCTGCAGTGTTTCATAGATCGTTCAGTTTTACCCTGAAAGAGGTTGGCTTCTCACAGGGGCGTTCCTAGACATTTTGGGGCCCCGGGAGGCACAGTCCCATTTGGGGCCCCTCTTATGGGGTGGGAGGCGAGCGAAGCGAGCCAAAGCAGCAGGGTGGTTGGGGGGAGGGTGGAAATTTTTAGGATATGGCCAATTGTAGGATCATTTTAAAGGCATTTGTAAATGCAAATTTCAGAAATTTAGCTTGTCCTGTCATAGCAGCAATGGTTAAATTTTGCATTTTGGCCCCCCCCCCTCACTTTGGGGCCCGGGTGGCGATTTCAAACAGGCCCCCCCCTTCAGGAACGCCACTGGCTTCTCACAGTGAGGGGCTGCAGTTAATTCACAAGCATCTTTTTTTATTTGGGACCGAGGGCCTTGTCCTTCTCGGTTTACACAGTATAAACATTGTTATTTATTCACATGACATTTGCGAAGAAAGTTGAGAGGGAATTGCTTAGACGAGTAAGCTCACTTATATAGAAAAAAGAATGAACGAGAAAACGTTAATCATATAGATTAAATAGCTATGGTTAGCAAGATATAATTGCAAGTTTAAAACAGTTAAAGGTAAAAAGTTGCTTAACTTCATAATGACAACTGTATAATCGGATCACGTTGAGTTAGCTTATGATTTATGTGAGATATATATATATATTATATATATATATATATATATATATATATATATATATATATATATATGTACACATATACTGTATATACTGTATTTAAGTACATATAAAAGTTAGTTCAACGCTATGGCATTCATGTACTTTTGATGCAACACCGGAAGAATGGTGTTCGAGCATATTTAAAGAATTGTCATTTCGTATTTAAATATGTTGCATAGGTTAGGTAGTTAGATTGATAGCAGGCGATCGTTGAAAGACCTAAGGAACTGTGAGAAAATCCTGCTTTATATACATATATATATATATATATATACACTGTATATATATACACATACACACAAACACGAGTTATCTGTTGTTGTCGAGCATAGATACATTGAAAAGGTGTCCTATATATATATATATATAAATATATATATATATATATATATATATATATATATATATATATATATATCCAGCAAATATTTTATCACACGTTCTGTTTTATATGAAATCATGAAGCTACAAATGTCCATTTATATCAAATTCACCTACCTCGGGAATATCCCCAATGGGGAATTATCACCAAAGGGGAATGTGTACGTGATAAATGGATTGGTACTGCCGGGTCGCGATCCCTCGTCACAGGTACTTATTCAGCAACTCCAGTCGACGTTCTACCACTATCGCGACCCGGCAGTACCAATGTATTTATCACTTATAAATTCCCCTCCGGTGATAATTCCTATCGGGGATATTAGGTATATATTATGATATTATAACGATATTTATATATTCATGATTATATATATATATATATATATATATATATATATATATATATATATATATATATATATATATATATATATATATATAGATAAAATCCACGAAGGCTAAAGAGAACACTGGAGTGCTGCGAGGCCTTTTGACGCTAGGTCCTTTGCAGCAGACTTCTAAGTAAAGGACCTTTATACGTTGTAAAACATTTCTGCAGTGCTAGTGTTTCTGCCGCAAAGTACTAAAGGAGTTAAGCATAAGTGTTTGCAGCACTCCAGTGTTTCCGTTTCCTTGTATGGATTTAATATATTGTGCTGTGAGGCATTTCGATCTGTAAAGGATATGGCGCCGAAACATCGCAGCACTCCACATTTTCAATTTATATCGTGGATTTTATCTTTATTTATATATTCATCACGTTCTATATTTTATGATTCAGTTATATATATATATATATATATATATATATATATATATATATATATATATATATATATATATTTTCAATATATATATATATATGTATATATAATATAGGCATATATATTTATGTATATGTATATACATACATACAATCACTTATTTTTAACGTAAAGTACTTTGCGGCCATGCACCCAAGCACTCGCAGAAATGTTTTACTTGTATAAAAGAACTCCGTGGAATTCGTTGCAAGCAGTCTTCCTGGTTGCTCAAGGCCTTTCTCCTAGTCTTCAGGGTTCGTCAGTAAGGAAGGTTAAAGCATAATGCATGAAAGGATTGATGACACTTGAATTATTCCTGAGGCACGAGGAATATTTTTTTATTCCATCCTTCCCACTATAATAGTATAATTTTTTTAACATACTTTACGATTTTGCGTATTTGCATGCTTTTCAAAAACATAAACAAACAAAACACATACACACACACACATACACACACACACATACACATGCACTTAGCACCGTCAACTGCAGCTAAAAATCCTGTGTGAATAAGGGATTTGCAATTAGTTACGAAAGCAGTCATCTAAAATCGTGTATTTAAAAATCTGATAAGTCGGTGGATTTGTGGGGAGAATTAATAACAGAAAGAGAAATGTCAGTCAGTAAGCTGTGCATAGAAGCAAAGGATAACATATTTCATTGCCACCCATTCTAGGGTAGATACATTATATATATATATATATATATATATATATATATATATATATATATATATATATATATATATATATATATATATATATATATATATATATATATATATATATATATATATATATATATATATATATTATATTTATATAATGGTTCTCGCTATAATGTGACTCCACAATAAGCTGTAGGTCCCGTTGCTAAGTAACCAGTTGGTTCTTAGCCAAGTAAAAAATAAGTCTAAGCCCTAGGAGAGCCGTTAATAGCTATATATTAAAATATATATAATTATATATATATATATTATATATATATATATATATATATATATATATATATGTATGTATGTATGTATGTATGTATGTATATATGTATGTATGCATGCATGCATGCATATATAAAGGGCAACAGATGTATGTGGCACTTGTGTAATAAGAAAAAATTAGTGTGATGTTTACAGATGATACAGTAGTGATTAGACACTGAAACACAAAGTGCAAGAGGAAAGTTGAGAGTAAATATGGGGATGAGGAAGGTTATGAATCCATTGAAACATGGGATGATCAAGCAATGATTGTTAACATGGACAAGAGTGAGATAAAGTGCATGCTTGTATGAAATGTAGGTGTGTCAGAATAGGTAATATGAACACCTTTGATCCGTTTCTCCCTGATGAAGTAAAGTGTAGATGTTGGAAGGGGGAAAAATAAATGGCATCATAACTATCTGATGAACTGTTTTTCCATAGTATAAGTGCAGTAAAGTAGAATTAAAAGGCTGAGAAACGGTGAGGCATATAGAAGAATTCCTCTAAAAGTTAGGGGCCTGGGTGAAAGAATGATTTTAGTGTTTTGAGATTGTTTGAGGACTACAGGTTGGTAAAAAGTGGACACCTGTTTTAGGAAGTAGGAGGGAGGAGGACCTGGAAGCGGTAGATAAATGTCATGAAAAAGAAAGTAGAATGACGAGAATGCAGGAAAAATAGGTCGTCAGAACAGTGTCTTTAAGGTGTTCGAAATGCTCTTGGAAAGTGTGCGGCGATTGGTTTTTGAGTTCCTTCTCGATCCAGCAGCTTTGGTAATAATTTAGCAGTGATTGCTATGTTTTGCGTTCTCTGAAACCTCCTACTTGAAGGGGTAATGGTTTTATACACACACACACACATATATATATATACACGAATTTAATGCAGATACATCATACACTTATATATTTGAGTTAGAAATCTAGACCCAGTATCCAATTACATGCAGTATAACGAAATTCCAGTAGCGTCGTTAATCCTAATAATTGCCAATAGTTATTCTTGGTCATATCTAGCTAGCGCTAACACTAAATTTATACTTCATGTATTTTTGTTCGTATCTTCTATTTTTGTGCTCTTTCCTAGGTTCGTCTAGAAAAAGATTTCTTTTTTTGCTTTTGTTGTTGGTTCTTTTACTGTACATAACATCTTCATTGCTCCATCTTCCTGGCGTCCATTCACCCTTATTATCGTACTCTTAACATAATTTTCAACCCTTCCTTCTTTCAGTCACTTTTAAACTCGTTACTGTTATCAGTTAGAGAGACGTTGTCCATCTCTCTTTCTACTGTCATCTTCATAAATTTGTAATTATATTCCTCTCTTTTTCTTGACTTTTACACTATTCCAAGCTTCAAAATTTAAATTGTCATGTAAACATAACGTAACCATATAATAGGATCTTTATTTTCATTGAACCAGTCACTCTCCTGTGTACACAACCAAGCGTTGCTTTTATCATAACAACCAGTAAATTCTAAAAAATTACCTAGTGTACCGTCAATTGTTACGACAGATGTATGGAAAATAATGGGAAAAGCTGTAGGATATGCGGCATATTTGGACTTAGAACAAACGTGATAAAACTGACAGCGATGGAATTTTTAGCGTTTGATGTATGACGCCGTAGAGGGTAATATTGTAGAAGTTTTTATGACCAAAGTAAAGTCTGGTATAAGTTTATAATATCTCAATGACTGGTCTGCATTTTTATAGACAGAATGATGAAAAACCAGATTTTGGTGTAAGTTTATGTTGCAAGAAAATGGATTGTGAATGGTTTGTGCGGTGGTTGATGTCAATAGGTGACACTTGCATTAGTGGCTGGCTGAAGAGAGAATAGTTGGTGATAATAAGTTTGAAAGTGTTTATAAGCAGAGAAGGTTGAGAGTGAATATTAGTAAGAATAACTTAAATGCTGTGGATGTTGATAGGAAGAAAGAAGAGCTGGATCACAGTATTGGTATCGCAAGAAAGCTAACAGGATCCACAAAATATTTTGGGAGAGAAGTGAATTAGGAAGAAAAATTTAAATGTATGAAGGGATTGTTTGGTTAACCGCCATGTAGTGAAATTATGTGTGAATATTGATTGTAATTGTAATAGAAAAGGCAGATAATGTTGAGATGAGCAGCTTTTATAGTTAATGTGGAAATAAAGGAGGATAAAATGGCTGAGAAATAGAGAGTATAGGTGTAACGAAAGATTAGGAGTAGTTGTAACGGAGGACAATACGTTTGTGGAAAAAATGTACTTCTGAATTTTAGGAGGAAGAGAGGTTAAAGTTAAAGTTAAGTATACCTTAGTTTAACCAGACCACTGAGCTGATTAACAGCTCTCCTAGGGCTGGCCTGAAGGATTAGACTTAATTTACGTGGCTAGAACCAACTGGTTACCTAGCAACGGACCTTCAGCTTATTGTGAATCCGAACACATTATGACGAAATTAATTTCTATCACCAGAAATAATTCCTCTAATTCTTCATTGTCGGAGAGTCGAACGCTGGGCCCACAGCGTGCTAGCAGGAGCTCTACCCACCCCTCCAATGAAGAACTAGAGTGTTGTTTATTCTGGAAGAGCCTGCATGTTCAGAAAAGTGCAAGAGTGCATGCATGATTGAGGATGATGGCACAAAGTGTGTACGGGAATCGATGTGCTGCAATTGAGCTATTTTTTTTTAGAATATGTAAGTGCATGATGGTGTGGAAGTTTTTTCTGCATTGGGGTCCCACTTGATTTTAGTAAGGTTGGTTGAATATGTCGGTGACTGATGGCTAATTCGGATCATTTTATTTTTTGAGAAATATGGGAAGAACTGGTTTATCTGTCACCAGATAGCTTCAGGGGCAAGCACCAACAAACTTGTTGCGAAATTACGTAAAATAAGTCTAATCCTTCGGGCCAGCCCCTAGGAGAGCTGTTAATCAGCTCAGTGGTCTGGTAAAACTAAGGTATACTTACTAAACAACGAGCGGAATTTGACGCAGCTACCAAAAGCCCACGATTACCTGTGAAGCTCTCTCAGTTGGACCTCTTTAACAAGAGTACTATGAGTTCACAAAAAGTTGATCGCACACACACACGCACACACACACACGGCCCGGCCCCAGCGTCTCTCCCCCTACCCCTCTGTAGCTGGAGCTACCAGTTTCGTGTGTGTGTGTGTGTGTGTGTGTGTGTGTGTGTGTGTGACTTGCCACAAACAACAGGTCTGTAGGTTTTGTTGCCTTTTCTTCCCAAATGTCTCTCACGCAGAACATTCAGTTGATTTGTTTGTGTCTTCGTTTGCATTTACCGTGGCTGTTTGAAACTTCTCTTCACCTAAACTTGTATGTAACGTTATATCGAGAATTGCCTGTTTGTGATTCAGACGCTGAAGCTTGCAATCGATCCGAAATGTGACATCGTGCCGTTCAGTTCTCTTGTAGCTTGATTATTTCGTATTAGGTTTGACAAAAGAATGTAACACCGTTTTATCGTAGGGGATGGGTGTTAGGTAACACTTTGTTTTCCTTCTAGCCTCACCCCACCTCCTCCCGCCTCTCCTTCCCCACATACACACAAATGGATGAGCAAAAAGTTTGATGATAAAATGAGGTTATTTTTTGATGATTTAGCGGCTTCATCGTCGGTTGTATGTTCAAAAGTGTCAAATTTTCAATTTTTGTGGCATTGTAGTGTCGTGTTGAAGGCATTGCCAGTTAATATTTTCTTGCAGTGTTATCAAACTTGATGATAAAACCATCGTGATATTTCCTTTATTCAGTACCATTTTTCAATATTTTTTCACGAGATAATTAACTGGTTCACTCTTATATTAGTGACAGTGATAAGAAAAATGCAGACAGTAGAAGTTTAATGAAAATTCCGACAGTAATGGTACCACTGTAATGATTTTACAACCTGTTTCTGTCTAGTAAATCTTTAATGTTGGCTCATTGGGCCTCATCGATCGTTCTCCTGAGGACGACGTTAGCTAAGGATTTCCAGGTGTCGGTCAGTCAGTGGAATTACCGTGAGAGCTATGCATGTTTACGACTGACTCTCTCTCTCTCTCTCTCTCTCTCTCTCTCTCTCTCTCTCTCTCTCTCTCTCGTAGAGTGCACGTGCACCTAACGACCTCTATGGAATTGCTTCCTGTTGCATACCAACCAGCGCTATTGAACCAGTGTACGTGTTTAAAGACATGGTAAACAAGCTTTGCCTGATGAATTTAGATATGACGCCATCGGCCTTTCCTAGTGACTCCAGTTCAGTTCGAACTCGATTTTTTCAGCCTCTTATCCAGTTGCATTATCAGATATGACGACAGTGCTTTCAGTAACTATACTAGATAACAACTGAATCTGCGCAGCGAAGCGATTTCGATCAGATAATTTCCCCCACTCGTGGAGGGATGGACCTAATCTACAGATCTTCTCTCTCTCTCTCTCTCTCTCTCTCTCTCTCTCTCTCTCTCTCTCTCTCTCTCCAAACAGTATCATTGAAATTTCTATCTTTTATCATTAAGTATGTAAGAGAAATTCTATTTCAGGACGTTCATCGATATCATGTGATTGTACAATGCATTTGCCGTGACTGTTGTCAAGCTCACACGATGAATACTCTAAATATTTTATTGCAGAAAGCTTCGGAGGTAAAGTTGTTTTTTTTTCTCGGTGAGTATAGCTAGTCTGATATTAATTTGCTTGAAAACAGATCGCGAGTTCGCAGGTTTACCTAAGTATTAATTTGTGACTTGTGACCTTTCTTGCCTCTTTAAGAGAGTGGTCGCTTTCTTCCTTCACAGATAGAGCACCGTCCTTCTCCCGTAAGAGGGTAATGCCGTCAGTGCATCATGCAGTGCACTGTAGGTATTATTATAAAGTTCTTTGCAGCGTCCTTCGGCCACTAGCTGCAACCCCTTTCATTACTTATACTGGACCTCCGTTCGTATTCTTCTGTCTCACTTTCCACCTTGCCTTAACAGTTGATTCAAAGTGCAACTGCGAGGTTTTCCTCCTGTTACACTTTCAGTCCTTTTTATGGTCTATTTCCGTTTCAGCGCTGAATGACCTCATAGGTCCCAGCGCTTGGCCTTTGCCCTAAATTCTTATTCTATCTATCTGTCTATCTTCCTTCCTCTTTCCCTTTTCATGTTTCTTAGGGAATTTTAAAATGCCGATTTCTGTTGGCCTCAACGAATGAGAAATAAGGAACGTGAAAGAGTGATCAGCACCTGGATTGGTCAAGAGAGTTCGAATGGTTTTGCTATCATTTGATCACGCAGAATTGACGAACACCTAGATTAGTCAGAGAAGTACGAGTAAATTTATCGTTTTTTTTTTTATCAAGACCAAATCGATCATGAAAAGTCTATCAACGTAGGGAATAGTCAAAAGAAATGTGGATGACTTTCTCGTTCATTTAACCAAGAGAAATCGATCAGCATCTAGATTAGTAAGGAAGACCCATAAATGAGTTCTCCTTTCGTTTGATCGTGAAAGATCGACAATTACTTCCTCGTTCGTATGAACTCAAGATATCAATCAACACTTGGAATAGTCAAAAGAAATAAAGATGACTATCATAAGGAAATATAGATGACTACCTCGTTCGTTTGATCATGGGAAATCTATCACATCTGGAGGAACTACAGATGACCGTGTTTATTTGATCACAAGAAATTGATTATTTCATGCAGTATTCAAAGAAGTAAACGAACGACCTCCTTGTTTGTCTGATCGCGAGAAATCGGCCACCAGGTGGATTAATTAATAAGTAATATGGATGACTTCCTCGTTCATTTGATTACAAGATATTATTCAGTATTTATAACCAGAAATGAACATACTTTAATGGCGCAACATCAAAGTTCATTACACTAGTTGCTTGATAATGTGATGTTCTTCTCTGTTTTATACTGATATTTTGTGTGCCATGCTGACAACAAGTGCGTCTTTTCATTAAGCACTATGCCTCGATTTCTTAGAGTGGGGAGGGGGCAGAAAGATTGTTTTAATTCAGTTTCATAATTAGTAAATAATATTGTTAAAAGAATAGTAACGATCATAGTAGTAATAATATTATGGGGTTAACGCTGAAAATCTCTCTCTCTCTCTCTCTCTCTCTCTCTCTCTCTGAATAAACTTTTGAGTCACTGTGAAGGCGCTAAAAAAAAAAAAAAAAACGGTCGCGGCGATTTATCAACACAAGGCGCATCCCACGGTGACATCAGTAGCTCGTAACTGGGGACCGGGTGTTTGCGAAAATAAACCGCAGCTTAAATTATTTTGCAAAGGTGATAAGAAGTGTAACTTAGTGCACCGAACAGTGCTCGGCAGAAATCACGTTTTTCATTCAGTTCGAAAGAGAGAGAGAGAGAAAGAGAGAGAGAGAGAGAGAGAGAGAGAGAGAGAGAGAGAGAGTTTATAATTATCGACCTGACCACCCAAAATATTTTTGGTCACTGAATTTTAAAATTTCATATTTTTAAATGATCATAAAAATGTTTCGAATTTGTGTAGTACCTGAGACTTCCCAAAATATTCCTCGGCATTTAACTAACTGTTATGTGTTGCATAAAAAATCAGTACTTATTGAATAATAAGACAGGTTTAAATTATATTCATAAAATCCCGCGCCTACAAAACTTTGTTACCATTGATCATCCATAAGTAAAATAAATATGACCCTGTTTTCAATTCATTATTTTTAATTGTATAAACGTTGTCATCGCCTTTATAAGTGGGACTTATACCAACATGAGCCCCATTGCCGACTTTATCTTTTGAAAAAGTTTCACAATGAAGAGATCGTGAAAAGATGTAATTTACGGTCCCGTAAAATGAAGACGTTGGTTGACAAAAAAATTGAAGTTTGCCTTGAACACCCGGAGATTTTGATCTCAAAAGACTTACACAGAACCCAGGAGCTTTATATGAACGTCAAACAGTCTCGTGCAGTTTATAGCCAGAACCAAAGCAAATGCTGTGTTCCCTTGTGCTGTTTTTCCCAGTTAAGGACTTCAAAACGAGTCATTGAAAGTGCTGCTCAATAGTTTAGTGGATAGCTTATTGAAAGAGAGAGAAAGTCATTGATATGATTAAATGATTTTAGTCTATTAAGGTGAATCCCCGTTCCTATAAAAAAACCAAAATATCCAGAGTTCGACCGTCTGCTGTACATTTGCACTGAAATGATACTTTGATTATTGCTTACTTATTTCTTATATATATATATATATATATATATATATATATATATATAATATATATATATATATATATATATATATATATATATATATATATATATAATATATATATATATATATATATATATATATATATATATATACTATATATATATATATATATATATATATATATATATACACCATTATGGAGATTCAGGAAGGGGTAAGGGGAATGACAACTTGAAAGCCCTCTTTGATAACCAGTGATAGAGAGTTCTTGAGAATCCACTGATAAGGATGAGTCAGTTGATAAGAAGGATAACTAGTTTTCTTTTTATCACAAGGAAGCACTATGTTTATCCCATCGGCTCTGCTTTGATGTCCAGGCGGATAATCGTTTTGACATACTTGAAATGCTCCGTGCTGGTGTCCTCCTAAGAAGAGTTGCCTCAAATGACTGGCTCTTTCTTAGAGGAGTCTTGAACTACCAGATATTCGTGCCACGTTCTCGATAAACTAATGGATAATCCTCAGTCGATTGCTGCTAAACTATGAGATGCTCCCAAGGAAAGTCCTGCTAGAACTTGGCTTCTTCCCGAAGATCTTGACTAGACTGCAAAGTCCGTTTTTGACAAAAAAAATACGGGTATATTCATATATATAGGAACTTTAATCAACAAGCCGTGTTCTTGTCAGTTAGAATACATAGTAAAAAAGTCTATCGAGGGTGAAAAGACCCTTGCGTGAGGAGACTCTAGCAACTTCTGTGTTGGTTTTTAATGCTTAATTTGAGCAATGTTTCATTTATTTCTATAACTAATTTCCCCAGCAAACGTATTTGGGAGGCGGTAATGTTTTTTGGCCACTTTTGATGTGATAGAGTCGACTAAGATTTGACTATTTGTCGCCATGGAAATGATGCTCCCGTTGTTTGTTTTTGTTTTCATACGCATAATGAACACTATTATAAAAGTTTCATAAGTAAATATATTCTGCTAACATCTTTTTTATGATTTCTTTACAGCATTAAAAAGCGGTATTTCATTGTAATATTACTGTCGTCACTTAGAATCTCGAATAAAAAAATGACTTAGAACTTCTTGATGATTAGTGGTTTCATACACCTGATTTTTTAGTGTAATGGTTAAGAGAATCTAAGATGTCCTTGCTTGGACAGAGCGTTGTTCTTCCTTAATTCTAAATTCAGAAAAGTCTGTTCTTAAAATGAGAATAGGTACGTTGAGTAGAGTGCTTTCGGCTTCTCTGCTCTTTCCTCTGTTTAGCAGTTGAATATTGGTTTTTATACGTACCTACAATATATATATATATATATATATATATATATATATATATATATATATATATATATATATATATATATATATATATATATATATGTACACTCACATACGTCAACACAGATATATATATATATATATATAATCAGACATAGGGAAAAACGACTGTAAATCCAGACCGGTTTCGAATTTATTAAAACTGGCTTAGCAATGTAAGCGAAACCTGTAAGATTTGCAACTTCGTTTTCATTTTACCTGTGGTCGTTAGATATATAAATCAAAGAGTCAGAGTAGCGATAATCATATATATATATATATATATATATATATATATATATATATATATATATATATATATATATATATATATATATATGTATAGGAACTGAGGTTTTGTGAAAGTGAAAAGTAGTTTATTATTTGTGACACAGGTGCTTTTATAAAGAAGAAATTGAGAGATAAAATAAATGGTAAAAAATGGACCAGTGACTAAAGGCTGAAGGGAGAATTAGAGCTTGTTCTAATTGGAAGAAAACATAGAGATTATTTCAATGAATGGAGCTAAGAATAAAATGTGCGCATGAAGATAATTATATTGCTTTTATTAAAAGCACTCCTGAGTTGATGCAGTGAATATTTTGAAGATTTAATGGTATGTCTAGATGGAAAAGTTCTGAAGGAATTGACGAGAGGAATAATTGTCCATTTGTATAAAGTAAATGTGATAGAAGTGATCGTAAGAATTACAGGGCATGAAAGATGTATGTAGGATTTTGATGACAGGATTACAGGACAGTGTGGACTGAGACGCGAGTTGGTTTGTAGAACATGCCTTTGTTACGAAACAGCTATGTTCAGTATTTGAAAGTAAAATTAAAAGGCTGTATGTAGCATACATTGACCTTGAGTAGTTTATACAGACTTTATAGAGACACATTGTGGAGGAGGTTATGGATATGAATAATATTTTTTTTAAAACGGAAACAAAGCGTTTTTAGAATATCTATATGGAGAGTTGACTAGTTCAGTGTAAAACTGGGTATACAAGAAAGAGGAGGGCTACATTTCTTGATTGTTTGATATCTGTGTGAATGTATTAATGAAACAAGTCGGAGAAAGAATTTTGATGTTGATTCAAAGTTGGGAAATAAGGAAAGAGCTTTAAATGGGGTGTGGAATCATTCATGTTTTGAATTAAACCAAGTCACTTGAGATAGTATGGAGAACTACGGAGACTAATGGAAGGATGATGTGTTTGCAGAAGAGAAAAAGTTTGAGATTGAAATAAATATTAAGATGGATGGTGTAAGAATGGAAGCAGTTGAGTTGTAAAGGTAGTAAACATAATAAACGAGGTAGGAGGAAGGAGGTGAGTCAGAGAAGAGATAAAAAAAAAAAAGGGTGGTAACAGTCCGCGTGAAAGATTAGAAAGCACTTGGAATGTGGACGAAAGCAAGGACGAACTATATGGATGGATTGTTGGGCAACCCTCCTTCTTTGAACTGAAGTCTGGATGGTTAATGCAAATAACAGAAATAAGAGTAAAAAGATGTTGAGATGGACTTCTTGCTTAGTTTATGTGAAATAAGAAAAATCGAAAGGCTGTAGAACTTTGATGACAGGACTGCGGAGATACGTAGCAGTAGTTTATTATCGGTGAAAATTGGATTAGGATGTTATGAAATCGTTATGTCATTTGGAAAAAATGGTGGAAGATAAGTCGTTATGAACAGTGTATCAGTGAATACATTAGGAGGAAGAGGACATGAATACGTTTCCCAATTTATATATATATATATATATATATATATATATATATATATATATATATATATATATATATATATATATATATATATATATATATATATACATACACACACACACACAGCCAGCTGGCATATATAGTCATCACACGCCTCCAGTGATTTGTTGCAATATGTATGTATATATGTATTTATGTATGTATATACATAAATTGTTGCTCGTTGAACGACCTGCCTTCCAAGAATTTTAATGGAATCATCAGGCGAAAGCCGACATAACATAATTAAACGAATTAGCACCTTCAATGTCAGTTCTGGAAATATCTAACTCGATATCTCGCTGTCAGTTAAAGCACGACAGCATTAGTTTAGTATTTTACAGCCAACAATCAGTGCAAGAAATTCTTCAACACTAAATTACACTTTGGTTCACCGTGGATTAAGATATACCTACAATGAAATAAAATCTCTATCTATCTCTCTCTCTCAAAACACACACACACACACACACACACACACCACACACAATACTTACATATACATACATATATACATACAAATATATATGCATACATATCTTATATATCGATATGTATATGGATATATGTATACATATATATGTGTGTGTGTATGTATGTATATGTATATGCCTGTGTGTGTGTTTGAGAGAGAGACAGAGATAGACAGAGATTTTATTTATTGTATATATATCTTAATCACGGTGAATCAAAACGTAGTTCAGTGTTGGAAGAAAATTTGATTGTTAGCTGTAAAATTAAATTAATGATACGTCGTGCGAACTTTGACAGCGATATCAAGTTAGATATTTAGACATTAAAATGCTAATTCATTTAATTATCGTATGTCGGCTTTCGCCTGATGATTCAATGAAGATTCTGGAAGGCAGGTCGTTTCAACGAGCTACAATTTTAGCTTGTTGGGAGAAACATTCGCGAAAGCTAAGAACCTTCAAGTGGCGTTTCTTAGTGTCATATTAGGGGCAGATGTTTAATAACAGATTAAAATTATTAAAACAGGCATATCGTAGTAAGATAGATTTTCTATCACGGATTAAAATTAGCGCTTCATGTGATGCTATTTCTCAAGGCTTAGCCAATAACCTAACATCTGTTACTTTGGATGAGCTTGTGATAACTGACACTCGCCTAAGGCAATTGCCAGTCTCTAGATACAAGATCTTATCACCACCCTAGCTAGAGTGCGTGAGAGTTTTCTTCATACAGTTAAATAACAGGTCTTGTCAACAAATTGTTTTCTTTATCTATGCATCGAGTCCTCGAGAATTTTTATAGGTTAAGACCTGATATCAGCTGTTATTATTAATAAACGTCTCTTGTTACTTTACGATTGCTGATTACGTTCATTGTTAAAGATGTTTGGGAATAATATAAAAACGAGTGTAATAACTGTAACATTTAATTTCACAAATGTTAATATGTAACTTGGCGTACATACCTTGGAAAGGCTTTTGTTTTTGTTAATACAAATGGTAAACTTGTGAATTTCTGAATTGTGCTCAGGTGGAATCTTCGAGCGGAGAAGGTGACTTAGATAACAGTGGATGCCGACGAGCGGTGAAGAGGTTTGGTGCTTGAGATGGGATAATATTATAGGATTTAACAGTCTATCTTTATTTTCGCCCAAGGACAATTTTTTGTGTGGCGCCATAGTGGTACGCCTTCTCGTCAGGGCTGTTTTTTATGTGCGAATGCTACGAAAACTTAGGCCTAGTGATCTTTCAATAGAAAAAAAAAAAAAGAAGAGAGGGGAGAATGTCCACAGAGTTTTACGCAACTGTACTCTTATTCCGAAGAGAAGAGAAACTGGGATTGCCATATTTTCTTCTTCAGTTCATTTATTGGATCTTTCATTCACTTTTATAGATTAAAAACAAAAGTGAATGACACACGGTCAAAATAATGTTTGTTTTTTCCGACAGTGTCCTCCTGTTGGGGATTTGAACCATCGACCGTATAGACACCGGCCGAACTGTATCCACTATATAGTCGGTACAAATTCCAAGGAGTTTATTGTTTGTAGCTAATGTCTGGTGAAACGGCCTGCCGATATCGTATCACTGTTGTTAATAATGGCATATTGGAATTGATTACAATACACGGTTTTTCATTGCGAATTGTTCTTCCAGCTACGAATTCAATTCGTTAGTTAAACACAACCCTGGAAATTGTTTAATGAACACAGTGAACGTCTATTTCCCAACTGTCAACGCAAAATGTTTGAGTAACGATGATCCAACAAAGTGAAGACATATTTTAAAGTAGATTGAATATTAGTTATGGAACGGTTGCGCCCTTTGAAGATCGGCCAACGTGCATGACCTCTTTAAGGATTCAGTGCTTGATTTAACTTCGTTGCGGCGTGAGATTACAGAAACGAATCAGTAAATTTGTCTAAGAGTCTTCGCTGTATATGTAGTTATGGCTTGAAGGTAGGCCTGACCAAAAAGAAGAAGAAGAAGAAGAAGAAGGAGAAGAAAATATCCCTGTAGTCATCTCCACCACTACCAAACTGGTACGCGCAAGTAGCAGAACCTGTTCTCTCGGCCGAGTATCATTAACAGTCAAGGTCCTCGGGGAGTTTTCTCCGAGATAAGCGTCGTGCTTTACATAAGAGAGCTGCAAACGGTGTCCGGGAACCACCAGAAAATAAATAATAAGGTGGCCTTTTCACATAATTCGTTTTATTTTAAGGCAGCCTTTAGGCCCACAAAGAATTCGATATGCGGGTCTCTCTCTCTCTCTCTCTCTCTCTCTCTCTCTCTCTCTCTCTCTCTCTCTCAGTGCTCAGTACTGTGGAATTTTGGACATTACGTCATACAAGACTATTGTCTATATTGAAATAAGAATTAGCATTTGTTTAGATTTGCACCGTATGTACATTAAATCACAGGTATACATGAAATACAGATTTAAGAAAAGCTCCAAAGATATTGTTTATCAAATGTTAATTATACATTTTATTAAAAAATATTTATGTAATATTGAACGAATATACTCCTTTTCCTTACGGTCTTTGGGAGGACTGCCAGGCTTGGTCCACCACCGTTACTGTAACCTATCAGAAGAGTGTAACTACCAGGTACCTGATTCCCTGCTTTGGTCAAGGGAGTAACAGTGGGATTTACCAGAACTGGTCTGAAAAGCTCCTGTTGACTCAGGATTCAACTCTGGACTTTTTGCTGATGAAGTTAGAATATCTTAGCAATTGACCATGTATATGTATATATGTATATATATAATATATATATATATATATATATATATATATATATATATATATATATATATATATATATATATATATATATATATATATATATATATATATTCATTAGGCCTGGTCAAAGTAAGGAAACTGAGTTGCATATTCCTTTAGTCTGCCAAAAGAAGGTGACAGACTTGTCTCTTAAGGCATGGAAGGTTGTAAGAGTCAGAAAAAAAACATAGATGGGAAGAGGAAAGAAACATTATCAGAACTGAGGAATTTAAATATTCATAGTTTCCACAGAATAAATGTGTTAAGTCAGGATCTTTAGCACAAAAGATGAGTGGCCAAAGTAATATCCGAAAATATGGCATCTATAGCAACCTTGCGCAGAAAGAAAGATGTACAAAATGTGGCCATTGACTACATGAAATGCTTTTAGTTCAGCCTTACTGAAGATGGAAACTAAAGATGATGTATAGCCTGAAAGCTGAGGACAAAGTTTCAAATCGGGACCAATAATGCCAATGTAAAGTTTTATTGACTGGGAAGAGGAGAAGAACTCTTGACGACGAAATAAGGATAAGTGATCTCTTTAGGCAGGTTACGGGAATATCTTTTAAGATTTGGTAACAAGTTCATATGTGATATACAAAGGAAAACAATTTGAAACTGAGAGTAAAGAACAGTATATGGCTCGAGGTGAAGACAAAGAGACGTGTAGGCTTCATCAGCAAACCACAGATTGATGGAGAGGCAAACAGCCGAAGGTAATTAATAACGAGTCTTAGATAGCTCAAGTGAGAACAGAATCTCAAGGCACACCTGAAAAATAAGGAAGGGACTAGCCCTATGCCACATTCAATCAAATGCCGTAGAGAAGCAATAAAAATGACAAAATTTTATCCTGAGTCCTGGAAAAATTACCAGATATCCGTGAGACTTGAAAAGTCACCATAAGATCTTGCTTAATATAAGGGAGATTTTGTAGTTTCAAGTTTGATGCTAGGCGCAGAAAAGTGTCACTTTCAAGCAGACAAGCTACATTATTTAGAAGGCTGAGAGCAATCACTTCTGTGCAGTTTGCTAAACCAGTGCTTTTTTTTTTTTTACGTAGGAAATATAAGCGCAGAATGTGACAGTCATGTTACAGAAGAGAGCAAAACAACGAGAGGAATAAAAGAATGAAAACATTTACTAAGGATGACAGCGTCTTGGAAAAACCTAGTAATTATATGTATATGTATATATATATATATACACACACACACACATATATATATATATATATATATATATATATATATATATGTTTTATATATGTAATTTATTTACATAACATATATATATATATATATATATATATATATATATATATATATATATATATATATATATATATATATATATATATATATATACATATATAGTGGTTAGTGTGTCACT
This sequence comes from Macrobrachium rosenbergii, assembly GCF_040412425.1. Classification (NCBI taxonomy): domain Eukaryota; kingdom Metazoa; phylum Arthropoda; class Malacostraca; order Decapoda; family Palaemonidae; genus Macrobrachium; species Macrobrachium rosenbergii. The sequence goes on along the minus strand of NC_089792.1, from coordinate 32,668,735 downwards.
GTAGTCCTGATTCTCGTCCGTCGCTGGTTCGACCCCACGGGACGGTGGACTTATTATCAACAAAAAAATTCCCCTTCGGTAACATATGAAAATATATTACTTCGAGGTAGAGTGAATTGGATATTAAAAGGACGTTTGTAGCTTTCTGATCGTATATGAATCACGGTGATGTGATAAATAGTCATATATATATATATATATATATATATATATATATATATATATATATATATATATATATATATATATATATATATATATATATATACTGTATATATAATTATCCATATTTTATTCTTTGAATGTAAAGACCAGCGGTCGTAAAAGATAAAACCGTAATAAAAATGCTCATTCTTCCCATGTAAATTAGGCCTAAAGAAAGTAACCTGAGGTCTTACCTGCCCTATCGGTTTCTTGCCCTTTTGAGGTAATTTCACTAAAAAGGGTCACCCTTCTTCCACTTAAATGGATGTTTCAAATACTCTCTCTCTCTCTCTCTCTCTCTCTCTCTCTCTCTCTCTCTCTCTCTCTCTCACACACACAACGATTTTCTTTTTGACGCTGCTACAACTGCTAATGTGCGATCTTCACAATATTGTATGGGTGGCCTCTACGAAAAAACGCAGTTTATGTCACGCTTCCAATTTTAAAAAACGGTTTCGATAACTGTAAGAGATACCGATAATAAATTCTGAAAAAATAAAGTCTATTTTTTTATGCAAGAGAACGGAATCTAAGGTTACAGTCCTCCTGATTTCACGGATTAATGTTTTCTCAATTCCAAGTAGGGAAATCAATCAACTGGTTTTTTTGCCTGGAAGGCGACAACTTTGCAAACTTTCGTGAATTGCACAAAATACCTTATAGGCAGTTGTTACTGAGGGTCAGTTTACAACTGGCTGGGTGAGCTATTTAGGGAGAAGGTGGATCTACAAACGATTTTATATATATAAATTATATACATACTATATATACTGTATATACATATATATATATATATAATATATATATATATATATATATATATATATATATATATATATATATATATATATATATATATAATATATGTATGTATACATATATATAATATATACATATATATATATATATGTATGTATATATATTTATATAATGTGTGTCATTCACATTATAGAAGTGATCCATTAGTATGATCAATGTATGTTTGCCTGAAGTCACCAGAACATCATATAATGTACATATGCAGATGTACCACAGGCATAAATCCTGACCGGTTTCGTCTGTGATTTTCAAAGGCGTCTTCAAAACACTGATACATAGCGGTGAACATTTTCAGTATGCTGGAGTTACACTGCAAGTGGGTACACAGACGGTTGGAAAAATATTCTCACCTGATAAGTAGAAAGAAGGAGTAGTAAATTCATTAACATCAGAGGTCAGTTTATACCTTGCCTGGCTAATGTTCATACTCTTACAAAGGTTTCTTTTATAAAACTGGGTCGTATAATATTTCTTTCCAGGATGCAATTGGAATAAACTGTCTTTTTAGCCAGTGTCTAATTGCCGGAATGACTTTTTTCACTAAGTGAACGGATCAGGATCTTTGGCGAAAACATGAAAATAAAATGATTCAGCTGACTCCAAGCCGTTCGTGGACCTCCAGTTCTCATCATGAAAGTCTAGTCACCCTTTCGAACAAACCCTGTGATCGAAATATGACCTGTGCCCTAAGGCTACGGGTTGAATTTCACTTTGCTCTCCTGCGCAGAGAACAGTGTGGAAACATCTAAAGGACTATCAATTTTTGAATAGTGTAGTGACATTGCCAGTGAAGACGGGAACGTAGTCGTATATGAAAAAAACATGCACTCCAGATTTCCCAAAAAAGATTCACGGTAGCCATCAGTGAATTTTAAAGTGATAAAGATATTCACACGATGAAAGCTGACAAATCTGGTTCACTAGAAATTTTAAATAAAAGTGATTGTGTAGAAAAAGTGAACAATCTTTTGAGCGATGACACTACAATACAAAGAATTAAGTAATGATCTCACAGACAGAATGAATTGTAATTTTAATGAGAAAGTTAAAGGACTATCAAAGAGAACTGAAGAGTAATTTTAATGAGAAAGTTAAAGGACTATCAAAGAGAACTGAAAACCTGATAAAAAGGTTTTGTGTGGCCTAACCATCGTTACCGCATTTTAATGGAGCAAAAAAAAAAAAAAGTGCTAAACAAATTTTCCAGTTAGACCAGTATTAACTCGATGGTTCAGCTTTACGCTATTTAGCAAAATACCTTGCTGTTACTCTTAACCATTTTCTTCGGTACCATTTCTGATGCCTATGTAAAGAATAATGTAGGCTTGATAAACAAATTAAATAATGTACAAAGTAATCGTGGGTCCTGGTTTGTGAATTTTGATGTGGTAGTATTTCCGACAGTATCTAGTCATCGATGATCAGTTAGAATTTTTGTCTAATGCCTGAGAGAGCAGACAGCTGAACGGAACATCTTCTAAGAACACTTTAGTAGAATTGATTAGAATACGAGTATGTGTAGAATGTAAATTTGAATTAAACGGGGAAGTTTACTTTTAAAGATTTGGTATGCTGTGGATAGTCCTTTATCTCCAGTTTAAGCGCGATTCGTATATGTACAACAGAATAGCAATCACCATTATTCCCCGCAGTGTTATGGTTTGGGGATATTGACTACATAATATGCATTTGGGTAGGGAACGAAAATGTAAATGTTTTCTTTGGTCAATTTAAAGTATTGTCCCCATCAATAAAAGTCACCATGGAAATGAAAAATGACGGCAGCCTACCATTTTTTGGACTTTTTAATACACAAAAACTGTTATGGGTTTAAACGTGACTTTTACAGAAAACCTACTATATAGTATTTGTGTCTGCATATTTCTATTCTAGCAGAGTAATGGTTATGGAAATCAATTTCGCGTCTGTTTTTTAAGAGCATTATATTTATGTAGTCCTGAGTATACTCATGATGAAACAGGTATAATGAGAAATACAAGAAATGAAAACATCCTGCTTCTGTATTCTTGATAACATAAGAGAAACTTGCAACATAGAAACCTACTTGTACTACCATGTAGTAGTAATTTCAAAGATATTCCCCATCTCCATAAGAACTTTGGAGTTAACATAGCATTTAGAAACAATAATATAGAAAACAATTACGTATAAAGAACTCTGCCGACAGTACTAAAGGATGTGTACATCAAATGCCCCGTAAGCCAAAAGAAAAATGTTATACTGGAAAATCTACGGCATAGGCAGTAAAACTGCGTAAGGTGTATAAAATATCCGCAGGAGAACAGTAAAATTTTCGTTCATGTGAGTGAAAATTTTGCCGTCAGTGGACAGGGGTTAAAAAAAAGTTTATATCAATAATGTACTGGAAAGAAATTTTTATAGATCCGGTTTTATAAAGAAAAAAGTCCTTTGGAAGAATATGGATATCAGCCAAAGAATGTAGGCTATAAACTCGATCCAGTCATTTCAAAAGAAATATGAAAAATGTATGGGCCTACGGCAAATTTGTCTTACAAAACTACAGGTGAAATTGATCTGGAGTTATATTCAGTGCTTCATTTTTCTCTGTTAACGTCGACGCATATATACCTATATCTATATATTACTTTATATAGATATAGATATATATGCGTCGACATCTAACAGAGAAAATTAAACACTGGACATAACTCCAGATCAATTTCACTGCAGTTTTGTAAGACAAATTTGCTGTAGGCCCATTTACATATATACATATATATATATAATATATATATATATATATATATATATATATATATATATATATATATATATATATATATATATATATAAATCACCTTTACTGTAATACCGGTGTAATGTGAATATAAGAAGGCCCATAAACGCTATTTGAACGATTTGCAACCAGAAGGAAGTGCTCGAAATATATGGTTGCAACGTTCAAATAGGGTTTTATGGGCCTTCTTATATTCACATTACACTGTGGTATTACAGTAAAAGGCATTCATATATATATATATATATATATATATATATATATATATATATATATATATATATATATATACTGTATATGAAAATGCTGTATAATACAGCAAATTTGTCTTACAAAACTACAGGTGAAATTATCTGGAGTTATATCAGTGTTTAATTTTCTCTGTTAATGTCGACGCATATATATCTATATCTATATAAAAAGTAATATATAGATATGGGTATATATGCGTCGACGTTAACAGAAAAAATGAAACACTGGATATAACTCAGATCAATTCCTCACCTGTAGTTTTGTATAACATTCTGCCGTAGCCCACACATTTTTCATATTTTTGAAATATATATATATATATATATATATATATATATATATATATATATATATATATATATATATGTGTGTGTGTGTGTGTGTGTGTGTGTTATGATTAAGTATGTGTGTGCGTGCGCACGCACAGGCAAGTGTGTGCATAAAATTTTCGGGTTTCCTTATAAGTAATATTATTAACCGGTTAAGTGCGGACTGTGTCCTGCATGATTACATTATGCCTAGTTACCTTGATATCATTTTGAGAACACATCACATCCATAACGTACTAGCTTAAAGCTGATTCATTATAAGAGGAGTAAAACATGCATCACAGCACCAGCAGTTGTCGATGGATTGTTGTCCACTTATTATAGGAAGATCGCATAGTTTTCTTTCATGTTACTAAGGATGCCCAAACCCACATGACAGGAAGATTGTATGTTTTTCATCATATTGAATGTATGGTAACATCTACGTTTGCGGTAAATTTAAAATTGAAAACGTTGGAGCGAGTTTAGCTTGTATCTACGAGGTACTTATTGGCAAGAGACATATTGATTGATTGGTGGTTACTGACGTCGGGGAGAGAAAGAAGAAGCTGCACGCACCATGTCTCTTTGATATAAAGTGCCTAAACTCCTACACACGAGGATTTAAAATCCCGTGTCGATGCGCTCGTTTAGTAATCTCCAACCGGTTCCAATGTGGCAGCCAAAAAAATCACATTTATTAATTTTGTTTTTTTGAAAAACTATTGTGACCCTTCTTCCCTTCTTGTCCTGAAATTATTCAAGACAGTTCGGAGTCGTTTTCCTCCAAAGGGTATCGGATATCCGTGTATTGTGCTCGCAAGGGATTGGTTTCCGAATGACTGGGCCACTGGTTCGGACACGAACAAATTTTCCCCCTCTGTCTTAGTGGGTCCTGATCTAGTCCGCCTGTTGTAGGCGAATACTGTTTCCGGTGTGACGGGGCGTTATTTCTTTAGTCGATGTTCTCCGAAATATTGTAATCCATCCTCTGCCGCACCTTATTTATCGTTACGTATCATGACGGTCTACTACGCACAACGTTATTTAGTCCTCCTTAAACATCGCATAAGGAAACATTTTAATAATAAAAATAATAATCTAGTTATTTTATATATACAATATTTTCAACCATCTTAACTTTTTAGTACCTCAGTGCGGCAATTGTGTTTGTGCATGAGCCCAGGTGTCGCGTAGGGGGTAGTGCTATCAGTGCACCTCACGCGGCGCACTGTGGGCATTACTTAATGTTTTTTCCAACGTCCCTTCGGCCCCTAGCTGCAACCCCTTTCATTCCTTTTACTGTACCTCCTTTCATATTCTCTTTTTCCATCGTAGTTTCCACCCTCTCAACAATTGTTTCTTGGTGCAACTGCGAGGTTTTCCTCCTGCTATACCTTTTAAGGCATTTTTGCTCTCACAATTTCCCTTTCAGCGCCAATGAACTCATGGATTCCCAGCACTTGGCCTTTGGTCATAATCGTATATTCCACTCTAAGCCGAGTGTGTTTAGATAATCCCTTATAACGTTAGCCTTTCCAATCCAGAAGATTAACTGGTTATCAGACATTGTTAAAATGTCTTGTGAGAGCCTCAACTAAAAACTAAAAAGACTTAAAACTTGATTAAGCTCCTTATTTGCAAGACTGTCACGTTGAAATACGCTGTTGTGGACAAAACAAATGAAGAAGCAATAAACAGTACATTTATCATCTCTAGTGGAACCAGTATTTGGGCTGTCCCCGAACTATAAAAGAAATTATGTTAATGCGGTAAAATAACTGGTCAGTAGAGAAGAGAGAGAGAGAGAGAGAGAGAGAGAGAGAGAAAAGTTAAGTACATCTTAGTTTAACCAGACCACTGAGCTGATTAACAGCTCTCCTAGAGGCCTGGCCCGAAGGATAGATTTATTTTACGTGGCTAAAGAACCAACTGGTTAACTAGCAACCCAGGACCTACAACATTGTGAATCCGAACCCATTATGACGAGAAATGAATTTCTATCTTCAGAAATAAATTCCTCAAATTTTTTCATTGGTCGAGTCGCAACGCTGGGCCAACGGCGTGCTAATGAGCTCTACCCACCCTCCAATGAAGAACTAGAGAGAGAGAGAGAGGGGTGGTGGGGATGCTCAGAAATGATCTTTTCATCATCATGCAGCCTTGTACATGAAGACGATAATAATCCAGCAGGTAATGCTCCTCGTCGTACTTGTTGCTGCCATCAATATCAGCGTTGCCATGGTAGCCGCAGCCAAGTTCACCTTTCCTAACTCATGAAGCAGTAGAACTACGCCATGAAACCACTTGACCCCAAGCCTATACAGTATATGCTGTATATATTTAAATATTATATATATTGTATATAAACAGTATATATATGTATATATACTGTATATATATTATATATAATATATATATATATATATATATATATATATATATAATGTGTGTGTGTGTGTATGTATGTATTTATGTCTATATAATATAAAATGTGTGTGTGTGAGTGTGTATGTATGTATATTGAGAGAAGGAGAGAGACACCACGCATGCCACCAGAATACTTTAGCCATCTGGTTCTGACTCGCTTTTACAACCAACCTTGCTTGTTTCAGTGGAATTGGCCTAAAAATTCACCTTACTCGGGAATCAGATCAGGCTTTTAGAGTGAGGCCAACATACCAGCCACTATCACATCACATACACACACACACACACACACACACACACACACACGTGTGTGTATTATATGCTCCTAATGACCTCTTAACTTCTCCATTTATACTCATATATATAAAATGTACAGTTTATTTGTATAAAGCAATTCTGAAAGACCACTTAACTCATAAAGAACAAAATGCCGATATGTGAAAATAGAATGTTAATAAATGTAGGTAACATCATACACCCGTCATGTATTAGGAATCATTAGGTAGTGTTGCATCTGTAATGGAAATAATGGCGTGGGAGTATATTGCAAGATCACCCAATTAACAGTCTTACTTGTACCGGCATTAAGGCTCACACCCCCATGATCCATACTAGATCTGTTAAGGCTAGTAGCTGCCTCATGTCACATTTGGAGGAAGATTATAACTGTATATCAGTACGAGCATCATCTATCAGGGACGACAATACAGGATCATTTACCGACCATTAGCAAACACTCTGCTGGTGATTTTCACAACTGCGAATGAGGTCAAGTTACGAAGTTTGTACATCGGAGCCTTAGGATTGAGAAAGTCAGTTGGAAGGTATTTGGAATCAAATTCGAGAAAGTTTGGAATCAATTGAGTGTCAGCGTTGTCTTGGATGCACAACACATGATGGTTTCCTGACGAAATACTGCCTGTCATATAACGAGATCTAGGATCAAAACACTTTTGTAAATGTATGAAGATCAAGCGTTTAGCAACCTTGGAGTACAAATCCCGGTTTGGAAAGTGGACCCATCTTAGTGTGTGCAGTAATGGGAAAGAAACCGATCAGATTCTTCCCGCGCCCATCTGTCAAGGTTGTTTTGGACTAAACTGTCCTTGACCGAAAGCATAAAAGATGGGAAGAAGGAGGAACAATGGCAGGCATTGGAAAGGATATCGACCAAAGACGACGTACCTTTCATGGCCTTAGACTATTGCTCTCTTTTGTTCATAATTCGCATTTTTCCATTATTACCCCAAAATGAAGAATGATAATACTGTAGAATTTCATTTCATACTAGCCTATTATTTTACAGAGGACGTAAAAGATGGAGCTGGGAGGTAAACTTTTTCTGGTTGCAGTAGCAACATAAGAATAATGCAACATAAATTAGAATAATAGCAACACAGAGATAACTAAGTTGAAGTCATTGTTCGCATATTGAAAATACTTAAAGAGGTGCTAACTCTGACGTCTTCTGTACATTCCATAGATCCTGTTAAAGTAGATGACATTTTGGTCACCGTCACAGAAAGGGTATTACACGAATGTCAGATCGTATAAAGTGTCTATTCCTTTGATGTCTTCGATACTGTGTGTATATATGTATATGTATATATATATATATATATATATATATATATATATATATATATATATATATATATACATACATAAATATATATCATATATTCTATTCATATATATAAGATATATATATGATATATATATACCATATGATATATGATATATATATATATATATATATATATATATATATATATATATATATATATATATATATATATATATATATATGCATAATATACATACAGACACACACACACACACACACACACACACACACATAATATATATATTGAACACAGTAAGCAATAAACTTTTAGTACACAATTGTAATTGTGATAAGCCGTAAATGTTTTCTGCTGGTAATCATAAGGGACAGTCACAGAGTATCTTGTGTCATGTAGATGGTTTCACCATGGCGGGGTGAGGATAGGCTCCTTCTGGAGGCCTTCTCGTTTTCATGGTGTACATTTGGACGTGGCAGTGAACCTTCATGTCTTGTATTTATTTTGTTCGTGCTCTTTCCCTCTCTCTCCGTCCCAGCCCCCACAACGGTCGACTAACTTCTACTTACGAAATGTGTCCTTTTGAGAGCTAAATGTGAACTACTTCAATATCTGTCTTTTTAACTTTGCAGAAAAACTTTTGTAAAAGACATCAAAATGTGAAAAGCTTCTTTTAAAAGACATCAGAACCAGAAATGTTTTTGGAGACATTAGAAGCAGAAAAGCTTTTTTTATTTTTTTTAAAGACATCAAAATACCATGCGAAATAAAAGTTGAGAATTCAGGCTTTTAATTTTTCATGTTAGTTTTGAACGAACCTTACTTACTGCTTCAAATTCCTTTCACAGGAATGTTTCATTTGTTATAGCGTTGCTATTTATAGCTGAATACACAGGAAATACCAAACTGAGTTATTCGACAAAATCCCTCCGCCAGTGGTTTCACTAATGTCCAGTAAACGCGTGCTTTAAGCTATGATAAGAAAATATCAGAAACAAAAAATCCATTTGAATCCATTTGGTAACTCTGTCACAACGAGGTAAATTGATAGACCATTATTTTATCAACATATCTATTTCATACGAGAATGTTGTGGCCCCCGAAAGTGTTCTAGTAAACTTCTGGTAAAGGTGGATGTTATTTGGCAGGAAATTTAGGGGGTTTCAACATGATGCCATTCAAAATCGTTTCCTGTAAATGGCAGGCGTACACACCACGTTTAAGATATAGGCGATTGTTTAAAGAACCAAAGCAAAGAGTTTTCTTGATGATAATTTGTTTCTTTTGAATTTTATTTGTTTTGTTTGCATGTACTGTATGTATGTATGTTTTGAAATTTTTTGTTTGTATGTATGTATGTATGTATGTATGTATACGTGTATATATATATATATATATATATATATATATATATATATATATATATATATATATATATATATATATATATATAAAAATAAATATTATTTTGAGTAGGATAAAGAGGTCAACAGTAATGTTTAAAACTTATGTAGCATTACAAACTTGATTTATTTATTTTCCAAAAAATAAACACAAGGTCTCGTTATAAGCTTTCGTCTGCTATAATGGGGGACACTGTTTATTTGGAAAAGTAAATAAAACCAGTTTGTATTACTACATAAGTTTTAAACATTACATGACCTCTTATCTACTCAAAATAATATTTATTTTATATATATATATTATATATATAATGTGTGTGTATGTATGTATATATATTTTATATATATATATATATATATATATATATATATATATATATATATATAATACATACATACACATCATACATACATATACACAATGCCATTCAAGTTACTGTCTGTTTATTTCCAGTATGAAAATTTTGTTAGATGGAATAATAAGAAAGAAACCACTGTGTATGTTTATATATATAATTTTACATAAACATATGCATATCTGTAATGTAATCTGTATATACATATATATATATATATATATATATATATATATGTATATATATAATACACTATATATACATGTATATATATATAGATATATATAATATATATAGGCTATATATATACAGTATGTATATATATATATATATATATATATATATATATATATATATATATATATATATATATATAAATCAGTGTATTCAAAAAGGCAAAACACTAAAGTGATGTGATTAGTTTTGTATGACACGTGGCAAGATGTGAAGATTTACAAACGCCTAGAAGTGGTGAAACGTTTTCGCAAAATATTTTGTGGCGTGCTCAATCTACCATACATCATATTGACGTATATGCTTGATTAATTTTAGTATATACATATACATATACATACATACATACTGTACATACATACATATATATATATATGTATGTGTGTGTGGGTGGATGCGCGCGTGTGTGTGTGTGTGCGTGTAGGTGGGTGTGCGTGTGTTTGTGTGTGTGTGTGGTCCTTTTTTTTTTACTGTATTTTACTTTAAACACCAAAAGAATTTCAGATAGGTGTAATAACATGAGTATAACGTGTGTGTGTGTGTGTGTGTGTGTGTGTGTGTGTGTGTGTGTGTGCGCGCGCGTGTATTCATGAATGCACACTTTCGTAAATACAAAAATCTTTCACGCTACCGTCACGACAGCTCCTGAACATTCCTAGATCCAAGATAAGCGGCAGGAATGGTCTGTTGTGTTTATTAAGTGGGTGTGATGTATTAGGGTTATCTCTTTGGAGACAGAGTTGACTTTTTAAAGGGATGACATCACAGTAAGATTAAATTTATCGCCAGATCAGTGGGGACAACTTTTCTTCATTATTTACAGACCGTCGATGTATTTTATTTATATACATTTTGACAGTGATTACGTAACTGGATCAACACGTACTTGCTTATACACAGATATACATATATATACATACATATATATATATATATATATATATATATATATATATATATATATATATATATATATATATATATATATATATATGTGTGTGTGTGTGTGTGTGTGTGTGTTATGTATATACGGTATATATATATATATATATATATATATATATATATATATATATATATATATATATATATATATATATATATACATACTCTGATTCAGATTGGCGAATTTTACTCACCGATAGCGATCGAACAGCGTATTTCTTCCCATTCGGCTGAGTTTGATTTGTAGCTTTCAGTAGTTCTTGTACATACTCTGCTTGACCTCATCAGATTCGAAAACTCTGTAGGTTCCTCATAGACTTCTTGAAGGGTCATTGATTTCGAGATGTCGGGATGCGTCACATCCCATTTTGCAGTTCAAAGAAAAATCTGATTGACGATGCAAAACTGAAGCCGCTGAGGATTGCTTAGTGACAGGTGTTAGCGTTCACAGTCCACTTGCGCGAATAGCCTTCTAAAGCTTAGAAACGCAACTATGTGGCAACAAATATTCCCTATGTGGCATTCGGGCGGCGCGTTGCCATTTGTCGCCAGTAAATTATTCCTCTGTTCTATTTCTAGTATTGATCCTTATTACCAAAGGTTTGGGTACGTTGTGCGTCATGAATCGACTGTACAGTGCTAATTGATGTATTTGCCGGATAAGTGATGCATGTTTAGTTAGACCCTCATGTATAAGACGTAATCGACCAGCCCATTTTACTAGCAGTTGATTGGCCCTCAGAGGTGCATTGCCGGGCGTGGAATCTTATCCCCCTTCCCCCACCCAGTCATTCCACCCCAGTCACTCATCTCTCTCTCTCTCTCTCTCTCTCTCTCTCTCTCTCTCTCTCTTCTCTCCCTGATATATGTGAAGAAGTCGATGCATTTTGAAAACTCAAAGTAATTCAAATTTCCTCATTACCGAGTGGTGCTTCTGAAGTCATGAATGATAAACTGCATGTCTTTCATAAGTTTTCTATGTTTTCAAACCTTTCAACTATTTTTATTTTGATTTACGCTGGGCTTATTTCACGTGAATAATGAGCTAAGCAATTTATTGTGTATTATTATTATTATTATTATTATTATTATTATTAGTAAATACTTACGAGGTGGGAGGTACTTACTAACGCGAAGATGTTAACGGACAAACCATATATAGACAAACACGATTTCCATCTCAGTGAGATTGTTAACAAAGCTCTCAACATGTGTCTACCATTTACATGCAGTAGAGGTTACGATTGACATATAATTACTACCTGATCCGGCTTCACACAACAAGTAAACATCTGCTTTTGATGTTGTTTGAATAATTATAAAGGGTAGCATTCCGGAATCCCTATTTGACAGTAATTTTTTTTTTGTAAATTGGCTCTTTACTATAGAATCATATGAAACAATATAATGGTCAGTTTTTTCTTCATATTAGTACTGTACACACACACACACACACACACACACATATATATATATATATATATATATATATATATATATATATATATATATATATATATATATAGTATATTTAAATATGTGTATGTATATATATATATATATATATATATATATATATATATATATATATATATATATATATATATATAATCACTTAAATATAGAATAGGAAAACATAACTTTATAGTTCGGTTAGTAACTGTATCCCACTTGCCAAATATTTATAATATAGGTTGTAAACAGAAACATCATTTTAATAACTATGAATTTGTAATCAGAGGTAATTGCGAGATGAAAGGTCTTTACGGTTTTGGCTAGACCTCGAGGGTGTGTTTTTAATCTTGGAAGTAGGCTCATGATGTATGGTCAGCCGTAAGTGCTTTCCAAAAGTTTAGGGACTTTGGTATAGAATATGTTGTTAGTCTTCTTAATCAAATTAACTTCAAATATCTGACTTTTGAACTGACACGTACTTCCCCGTCTATGCTGTGGTTTCACTATTCGTGTGATTACAAATAACAGAATTTTGATGTGCTTATCTTTATTTTTACTTCGGTTTTTTCCTCTGGAAACCACAAGATATACGCGCTCCATTCACAGTATATGCATACGCCTATATCTTTGCGATATAAAACTGTCATTTCAAAGCCTGATTATGTTCTTGTAGATTTTGTTTCCCAGAATTTGGGTGGTCCTCGAAATACAATGACAGGATTTAGATGCTACAGAACCTTCTGGATACAGCTCCCATGACAACTGCATGCTTTTCGGGTCAGCTGTGGTGTGAACGTTCTCTCTCTCTCTCTCTCTCTCTCTCTCTCTCTCTCTCTCTCCTCTCCTCTCTCTCTCTCTCTCTCTCTCTCTCAGTATGGGTGCTCCTTTAGAGAATTCAATAAGCCTCTGTGGACCTAAGCAATGCATCAGGTGTTAATTGTCTTTGCAGTCGTAGACAGCATGTGTCCTCTGTCACAGCTGAAATGGATTACCTCATTTCCCGAGGTAGAGCCTTTCATAACATATATTCTCTCTCTCTCTCTCTCTCTCTCTCTCTCTCTCTCTCTCTCTCTCTCTCTCTCTCTCCTTAAGTTTTTATGGTCTGCGTTACGTAACCATAGGTGGCAACAATAACATGTAATGGGTTAACAGGAATGTAGTAAACATTGTTTATTAAAACCAAGAACGCCTTAAAGAAAAGAGCTTGTAAAGAGAAGGCTAGAGGTCATAATCTTTGATATGTATTTATAACTTTCTCATTTTTAAAAATATTGATCTGCTGGAACTGTTTATTTTTGTTGAACGGCTCTTCAGTGTTTTCGTCCACTTAAAAATGTTCCCTCGACACCCCTGCGAAGCTTGTGCTTTCCAAAACATTTAATTCAATATGACAAAAAAGGCAGAGTCTTGCTATCAGAGCGCAATTCAGAGATACTGTTCATGATCAGCAAGCGTTAATTACTCTGTAAAAGAGTTGTTAAATGAAATCCTTCCTGTGTTCCATGTTTATTTTATTTGTTGGCAGAAGAAGCCATATGTGTTCGTGAAACCCTTTCCTTTAAACTAATTTTATGACCTTTCATACTTGCGTATTATCAGAACTTGAAATCAAGAAGAAATAAATATTAGTGCCGTAGTAACTGAGACTTTGATGTTAAATGATATTTGTAAATACATGAAATCATCCACATCACAATGTCAATAAGTTCAAGTAAAAATAATGGTATATTAAGAAAAAAGTCTGTGTTTTCACGTTGAAGAAATCGAAATAAACACGATACCACGTCCGACTTAAGAGATCTCTCTCTCTCTCTCTCTCTCTCTCTCTCTCTCTCTCTCTCTCTCTCTCTCTCTCTGTTTTGCTGCAGTGAGGTTTTTTTGACAGTTAAATTTTTCCAATTTTTTCCTTTTGTGAAAGTTATTAATTATCGGCGATAAAATCATGTGGTATATTTTACATCTTGCACTTTCTGGAGCAACACGTAACAGTTTTTATAAGTGCTTCTCTGGCATAGCTTGCTCAATTCCATATTGTTTTCTTCTCATTCTGATAACTTCGAGTAGAAAACATTAGCATTTTGTGTTTTATGTAAATAAACTTAAATGGCACTTTGGTGCTAGATGTCTTTTATATTTTAGAAACAGCACACAAACTGGCATGAAAAGCTTTCCTGGGTAATTCTAGGGAACTGTAATACTCACTGAAAGTAGTGTGCGTTAAAAAGGAGTTTCCTTTCTTAGAGTCGTTTGTTTTAATCATCTTGAAGGTACTTAGTTTTCTATTTTTACCTTTCCCTCAGTTTATTAAAAAAAAAACTAGATCTTGTCCGTGAAGCAAAAAAAAAAAAAAAAGTCACGAGTGCTCACAGTAAGGAGTTACTCATATGCGCATATGTAATAATGTAAAGCTTATGGGGGATGTGTATGTATGTAAATTTGCGGATTTTATATATGCATACATATAGATGTATTGATATATACATATAAACATACATATATACATATATATATATATATATATGTATTATATATATATATGTAAATTATATATATATATATTTTATATTATATATTTTTATATATATATATATATATATATATATATATATATATATATATATATATATATATATAATATATATATATATATATATATATATATATATATATATATATATATATATATATATATATATATATATATATATAATACTAGCTGACCAACCCTGCGTTGCCTGGGAAAACTCTGAATGACAGTCTACGTGTTGGGAGAGGGAAAAGGAAAGGGAGGGAGGGAAGAGGGGGAAGGGAGAGGGGGAGTGGTTTGTGCTCACGTCCGACTGACAGTTCTACTTTTTTCATACGAACATTCACCCTTCAAATAGTCGTGGGTGAACTGACAGGTATTACTGTGGTGACTGTCCCTTTTATCCAGGTATTACTGTGCTGTCTGTCCCTGTCATTCAAGTATTACGGTTCTTTCTGTCCCTTTTATCCAGGTATTACTGTGGTGGCTGTCTCCTTTAACTAGGTATTACTTAGTCTGTCACCTTTTATCCAGGTATTACTGTACTGTCTGTCCCATTTAATCATCTATTACTGTGGTGTCTGCCCATATTAGCCAGGTATTACTGTGTGGTGACTTTAACTAGGTATTTTGCTGTCTGTCCCCTTTAACTAGGTATTACTGTGCTGTCTGTCCCCTTTATCCAGGTATTACTGTGGTGTCTGTCCCCTTTATCCAGGTATGACTGTGGTGAATTTCCTTTATCCAGTTATTACTAATGTTCCCCTTTTATCCAGTTATTGTGTTGTCCGTCACCTTTAACCAGTTCCTGTGGTGACCCTTTATCCAGGCATTACTGTTGTCTGTCACCTTCAACCAGTTCCTGTGGTGACTCTTCCTTTTATCCAGGTATTACTGTGCTGTCTATCACCTTTAACCAGGTAGGCTATTACTGTAGTGGCTGTCCCTTTTATCCAGATATTACGGTGGTGACTGTCCCTTCTATCCAGATATTACAGTGCTGTCTGTCCCTTTTATCCAGGTATTACTGTGGTGACTGAAAAGCAGTGGGGTATGATAAGCCCGTAGAGTTTATGTACCACATAAGTTACAAAAAGGAAGGGGGAAGGGGAATGGGGCGCAGGTACTGCGTTCCAAAGTTTTTCTAGATGGGTTATCTAAGCTTTGGTCAAAGTCATACAAACTAACATAAACGTTCAAACCAAAGTTTTTATATAGATATATATATAGCGGTTATATATATATATATATATAGAATCATATATATATAAAATAAACGTACAAACATTTTTTTTTATATATATATATATATATATATATATATATATATATATATATATATATATATATATATATATGTGTATATATATATGTATATGTATGTGTGTGTGTATGTGTATGTGCGTGTACTTGAGTGACGCGTCCGTGTGGATGTGTTCATTTGTATTTTTATGCATAAGAAAAACTCCTTACTGTGAGCCCTCGTGAATTTGGTTGTAAATAAAAGGATGTTTCACGAGACAAGATAATTGTACGTAAGAAGATCTGATTTTTTCCAATAGACAAAGAGAAAGGTCAAAATATATTATTAAGTAACTTTAAAATGCTAAAGTGACAAATGACTCTACAAAAGGAAACTTCTGTGTAACATACATAGCTTTATTTTTTAGTATTTTAGTTCCCGGTAGAGTAACTCAAGAAAGGCTTTTCAGACCAGTTTATAAGTGCCAAAATAAACCTCAACATTCTCTTCTTCATTCTTCATTCAGCCTCTTTCCAACAACTTTTCGGACAGATGTCCATCCTTAGATTCTATGAAAGTTAAGAAACAGACATTTAAACCCAAAGACATAAAGTTATATATAGTCAAACACTCTCCTGCTGAAGGCAGAGTTATCAATATTCAAACTTGGTTTCAGTTTCACTATATAAAAAGTCTTCAGTAATTTTGGCTTGGTTTCAAATCGAGCTTTACATAAAACATGAATATCAGAAAGGTTAATATTAACGTTGCACAAGCCGATACAACGATCCCTATCGGACGAACCTATTGGCTTACGTAGAGGTAAGAAAGTCTGAACTTATGCTTCTGTTCAAAAGCTCTGGTAGGCAACCGCTTCATTAGGCTACACTTCGGACACGCAAACTTACACACAATCGTTGAAATACAGTTCGCTAGTCAGTGACTTAACCAAAATAGACTGCCAATTCGAAAACTGTTGAAAAACACCATTCGAACCTCATCATCTGTAAAATATATCTTAGCCATCTGTTTTACTTTCTCTCTGATAAACTGTTTATTTTATTTGTATGTGCATAAGCTTGTATATATTTTAAGTGCCAATAACAGGAGTTCCGCTAACTCCTAGTCGTAAAATTTTTGTAGGTTGTATCCAACAACCTGACGACCTGAACCTTACTGATTTTGTACATCCTGCTGTTTCAGTATGACGGCACCAGCTGGTAGGAAATTTGTTGTTCCATCCAAGCAAACTTTATGATTTTTATCACCCTCTGAGATTCACTGAAAGCGATTTGATAGTTTAAAATGATGAGCCATGGGACCAAGTAAATTGAAGACTAACCATAACAAACCTCCAAGATGTGGGAAAGGAAGGAGGAGTTAGAGGATAGACTAAGAAGTGAAAAGGTCAGCAAAATTGACCTGATTTGTCCTTGCCAAAAGTGGGAGTTAAGATTGAACCATTAAGAGTAAAGTAGACGTCCTCAAGGAGGCGGAGTTTTATTCAACATAGGTCCAGAGTTCATTCTGATCAATTTTTAGCCAGAGTTACTTGAAAACCAAATTGGGTAGGATTGTGTCACTCGCTCCTCTCTTAACATCAAGAAATTTCTAAGTCCAGTGTGGCTGGCCGTGTGAAATAGTTTTGTAATAAAACTTATGAAAAACCGTGCCCGGTGAATACTTACCCCCTCCTGAAAATTTAAAAATATTAATAGACAATTTCAACCTAACTTACCGAGTCCCCTGCGTTACTATCAAATGAAAGTCAACAGACAGAAATTTCATTCATATGTGGTGCATCGCAATCCAATAAAAAATGATAAACTGTTTATTTTGTTATGCGGTGGGATTTTTGTATTGCGTTGCACCACATATGAATGAGTTTCTGTCTGTTGACTTTCATTTGATAGTAACGCAGGGGACTCGGTAAGTTAGGTTGAAATTGTCTATTAATATTTTTAAATTTTTCAGGAGGGGGTAAGTATTCACCGGGCACGTTTTTCATAAGTTTTATTACACTAAACTAACTATTTCACACGGCCAGCCACACTGGACTTAGAAATTTTTTGATGTTAAGAGAGGAGCGAGTGACACAATCCTACCCAATTTGGTTTTCAAGTAACTCTGGCTAAAAATTGATCAGAATGAACTCTGACCTATGTTGAATAAAACTCCGCCTCCTTGAGGACGTCTACTTTACTCTTAATGGTTCAATCTTAACAACAGCAAGGACAAATCAGGTCAATTTTGCTGACCTTTTCACTTCTTAGTCTATCCTCTAACTCCTCCTTCCTTTCCCACATCTTGGAGGTTTGTTATGGTTAGTCTTCAATTTACTTGGTCCCATGGCTCATCATTTTTTTATCAACATCGTCTCTCTCTCTCTCTCTTTCATAATCTCGATCAGTGAATCTCATACTTATTCACTGCATAACACATGGATCGACTTAATTTTCTGGTCCTCCTGGAAGTGCAAACAGTATTAAGTCGATTCATTTCAAGGAAGAATCCTGCGGGGAATTAATGAACGTAAAATAATTTTGTGTGAAGATGCACCACCAAGGACCTGTAATTGTTGTAGCTGTAAAGTGTCAAAGCGTAGCTAGTAAAATAGCGTTCTAATTTCCGTAAGAGTTTATTACCAGTCATGTGATCCGTAACATCACAAGATTGTATAGTTCATATGAGCCACTGTACCATCGAATCTTGTAAAGAAAAAAAAAAAGACTTTCATTTTCATAACTGGTTAATCCTAAAAGTTGCTATATGGATAGACATCAGCCGATTTTTGCGTCTGTGTTTTTCCTTCTTGACTTTAATCCGTAATCTGCTGACGACGCAGTATGTATGTATGTATGTATGTATGTATGTATGTATGTATGAATGCATGCATGCGTTTGCATCCATGATGTAAGTTTGAACGGCAGTACGACCAACGTCATTGCACAATGGAATGAAGAAACCAGTACATTTCTTTATGTTTAATATAACGGAGCAAAAGAGAGATTACAGTTATGCAGTCTTATTATGTTCCCATTTTTTTCCTCTAAAAATGGTACGTTTTTTTTGCGGATTTTATTGCTGAATACGAATATGGAATTGCGTTTTTTTTTTTTTTTTCAAAAGTAATATTTGGATTGTAGAAAGGAACTTGCATTTTGCAATTTAGGTTACTCAGAATTCGAGAAAAAAATTACCCCCAGCTTCTTTTAGAGATTAGGAAACTGCCACGTGTGAGGGACATTTACTTAACAATTTTACACATAAGTTGGAAGAGGGATAGACACGGCCGCTGTACAATGTATTTATTACATAAAATTTTCACGTAAAAAATTACAAATACCCTCCACCACTTAACCAAATTGAATAAGGAAATTGCATTTCAACACTAGGAACAAAATATATTAATACTCTGGGCTGGAACCTTCGATTCTGAAACTTGTGTTCACAAATCCACATGAAAACCTGAGCTCAGCGTTACACCACTCCATATAACAAAAGTGGATGACAGCTTCAAATAATTATTCAGCATGCCGTGTAAAGACTGGCTAGTGTTATATCCTGACCAGCGAAATATTTCCAAAATCGTGCACCTCTGGTTATTTACACTTACTAATGGCGCTACTGTAGCACGCAAGCCACTGTGCTGGGCAAAACGCAATGGGCGTTTAAAGTATTGACACTAACGCCATCTTTTGTATAGATTATAAAATATTTCCTTTACGTTACGGTAGTAGTCATGTAATAGCATAGAATGGCGTAACAAGCTCAGAACATTGTTATATGTATAAGTTCCGATAATTATGAATAGAATTACAGGCAGCACGTTCTGTATTCCATGATGACTGTTTATAGTCAGATATATCGATGCACTTTTTTACTTCTTACTGTAAACCGTTTATTCCGACGTCGTGTATTGTTAAAAAATATAGCAGTCGCTCATAATAAAGTCTACGGGAATGTCTCAATAATATTGATTAAAATTTGTGTCGTAGGGAGTACAGTACTGTTTTAACAGGCGCCAATGCATGGATATGAAGGTTGTTCCTTGAGATAAGGTGAATGCCATTGGATATGAATTTCATTCATATATCTGTGTTGGAAATGTTCGTATAAGTATTGAAGATATCTTGTTTAAGAATAGATTGAGTTTTATGAAAGCCTTGATTTGAAATATGTAAAAAAAATGTTTGAATTTCAGAATCGTTAATATGAAAGTATTATCATAACTGTTGAATGTCGCTGTCTTCTAGATGTACAACTTCTTGTGTTTGCTCGGCAAAAACGAAACCGTGAAAAAAATGTTTTATTTTGGGGTCCTTCCATATTTTCGGAAATTTTAAGAAGTTTGATTGCACTGGACAAGTTCATGATTATTCTCTACTCTTTAGCAGAATAAGTTTTTCCGCTTTTGATCAACATCTGCTTAAATATTCTTATCTGCGTTGCCCTGTCATCATCTTCCTTATGGATTGCTGCATTCTGTTTGCTTGTCTTGTGATTATTAGGAAACAGGGTGTACTCTCTTGAAATTCAAGAGGGCAAAAGAGGAATCTTACGGTAAAGGGTGACTGAATCCCCGTCCACACGAGCATAGTGTCTGTAGACAGGAGCGAGAACTTTGTTGACAGACTCCCTGCGTATGTCTGCAGTACAAACCACCGAAGTGTATGTTGAGCATTTTCGGCAAATACACCAGACACCCTCTGAGGTGAGAGGCCTACGCGGCTACCACGGACACGGATCTGATCAAGATTGATGCCATTGCATTCATTGTATGATAAAGGAAACAGGTATTGTATATGAAAAACACAAAAATGTTTATTGCTCATGCCAGAGCAATAAGTATGTGCATGAATGAAATGTATACAGGAAGATACACAGAATTTGTGAACGTGTGAAATATAGGATATTTTTAATTGAAATAATGCATAGCGTGATTTGTAACCGTATATGTTAGCCTTATTTTTTATTTATTTTAAATGTTAACAATTATATGACGTGTTCATTTTCGGATATGTATGTATATTTGTTAATTGCTGAATAAACTTCCTGAGAAATAATTTAGGACTAATTGTGCCGTTTGTAGGGTTCGTTGTTTGAGTGGTTTGACAGTTCTAACAACAACGTAAACAAATGCACACATGGACCGGTCTTCAGTAGCTCGTCGAGCGTTTTGCGGTCTTCAGTAACCCGGCGGCATATTCGTGATCTGTGTTAAGACTCGGCTTATGGGAGAAATTAGGACCAATCAGCGTTCAGAATTCGCTTGAGGCAGTGACGTTCGGTTGAATACAAAGCCAACACGTCAACAGAGCTTAAACCAAAACAGTAATCACCTGGGCAAATTTTATGGCATCTGCTAATCTCTGTCAAAAAATTCTGAGCTGCTTATACTGACCATAGGATTAGTCCACATGGGTTTTAGGATTAAAAGCTGGACGATTCCCCTGGGAATTCATGAACATGCCACTAGTCAACTACAAGTAAAAACAACTTACAATAACCGTCCAATGATTTAAACGCACACACTAACCCTTACTTCTGAAACTTCTATTTTCGACATCAATTATTATTATTATTATTATTATTATTATTATTATTATTATTATTATTATTAAGTTAATTATTCTTAGCTATTTTTACCTGGCTTGAAAAAGTTCTGTCATGCTACAACAAAACCAATGAATTTTGTAAAGGTACCTTTTAAATAAGAAAATAGTCAGAAGTCTAGGTCATGTATGCTTGGAAATAGATTGAAAATTGTTTCTCTGTATTTTGTAGAAATATGCTTATTTTTTATTATTCTAATTTTTATTATTCTAATTTTTTTATTATTCTAATTTTCAGTATATATATACATATATATATATATATATATATATATATATATATATATATATATATATATATATTTTTTTTAACTTTATCACATACACAGTTGTTCTGTGCATTAGTAGAATTACTAAAAGAACCTCATCCAGTTTGAATGAGGTCAATATATATATATATATATATATATATATATATATATATATATATATATATATATATATATATATATATATAATGTATGTATGTATGTATGTATGTATGTATGTATGTATCCATAATATTAATTTTATATACATCCATTTGTATGTACAACATTGCACTTGTCCCTGATGCTATGTCATTTTGTACTGCAGCGGCATTGCACCTTCTTCATTGAAGAAATCATTATACTGATCGTGAATACGTCTGCCCTCACTGGTCGCATTCCATCCCACCTGCAGGCTAATCACCTTTGGTGTTGTCCTTTCGGCACCAGGGCCTATTCTTCCCTCAGCTACATTTCAAACTCTAAAACTCCTTCTTCTTGTGTGTGATTATTTACCAAGTCTCTCCTCAGGAAATTATGTAGAGCTGCACATGCAAGAAGTATATATTTAGTATATTTTTATGTTTCAGAATAAGCAGTTACATCATTTAATGACAACATTAGGCATTTAATAAAAAACAATAATTATAAAACTTTATTTTAAACTTACCATCAATATTTCATGTATATATGTATGTATGTATGCACATATATGTATGTATACAGTAATGTGTATATATATATGTAATTTTATATATATATATATATATATATATATATATATATATATATATATATATATATATATATATATATATATATATTATATGATTAAGTTTGAAATAATGTTTTATAATTATATTTGCTTATTAAATACCCACTGTTGTCATTAGAAGATGTAATTGCTTTTTTTGAAACATAAAACTAATGCATCTATAGAATACAAAATTTTTTTAGATGTTTCCAGTAATCTTCATTAGACCTACTGCATACTGTGCACACACATTCTCGCATTCTATTTTCTTCTACTTTGGACACACGTTCTTATTTCTTACACTGTGGACAACATTTTTGCACTTATATTTCTTATACTTTGGACACATTCTCACGTTTTTGTATCTAATAACATGTACACAAATTCTCGCGTTCTTATTTCTTAACCATTTACGTAAATTCTTGCGTTCTTATTTCTTATACTGTGGACACACATTCTCGCGTTCTTATTTCTTCTACCTTGTACACACTTTCTCGCGTTCTTATTTCTTAAACCCTGGACACACACACATTTTCGCATTCTTGTTTCTTTTACCGTCGACACACATTCTCGTGTTCTTATTTTTCATACCGTGGATACATCTTCGCGTTCTTATTTCTTCCACTGAGGATACATATTCTTGCATTCTCATTTCTTATACTGTGGACACACTTGCTTGCGTTCTTATTTCTTATATTGTGGACATCCATTCTCGCATTCTTATTTCTTTTACTGTGGACACATATTGTTGCTTTCTTATCTCCTTTAGTGTAGACGCACATTCTCACACTCCTATCTCTTATACCATGGACACACATTCACACATTCTTATTCCTTATACCGGTTGCACACATTCTCGCATTCTTATTTCTTCTACCGTGTACACACATTCTCGTGTTCGTATTTCTTATACCATGGTCACTCATTCTCGCATTCGTATTTATTTTGTTATCATGTACACACATTCTTGCATTCTTATTTCTTATACCCATGGTACACATTCTTGAGTCCTTGTTTCTTATACCGTGGACACATTCTTGCATTCTTATTTCTTATACCATGTACACAGATTCTCGTGTTCTTATTTATTTCTTATACCGTCTACACCCATTCTCGCGTTCTTCTTTCTTGTACCATGGACACATTCTCCCATTCTTATTTCGAATACTGGGGGACACATATTCTCGCATTCTTATATCTTATCCTTTGTACACACAGCCTCACGTTCTTATTTCTTTTGCCCTGTACATACATTCTTGCGTTTTTATTTCTTATACCGTGGACACACATGCTCGCATTCTTATTTCTTATACCATGGACACACATTCTCGTGTTCTTATTTTTTATATCGTGGACACATTCTTGCAGTTTTATTTCTTAAACCATATAAAAAAACGTTCTCACATTCTTATTTCTTATACCATAGACACACACTCTCGCGTTTTTATTTCCTCTACCGTGTACCCACATTCTTGCGTTCTTATTTCCTATATCATGGACACACTTGCATTTTTATTTCTTACACCATGGACACACATTCTCGCGGTCTTATTTCTTATACCATGGACGCATATTCTTGCATTCTTATTTCTTATACCGTCTGCACACATCTCCCATTCTCATTTCTTATACCGTCTGCACACATCTCCCATTCTTATTTCTTATACCATGTACACACAATGTCGCATTCTTATTTCTTAGACCGTGTACACACATTCTTGCATCCTTATTTCTTCTACCGTGTACACACATTCTTCCACTTTTATTTTTAATACCGTCAACACATTCTCACATTCTTATTTCTTATACCTGAGTACACACATTCTCAAGTTCTTATTTATTATAGTCTACACACATCCTGACTTTCTTATTTCTTATACCGTGGACACACATTTTCTTGTTATTTCTGACACCGTTGGGACACATTTTCACGTTCTTATTTCTTATACCGTGGACACATATTCTTGTTTGCTGTGGACACACATTCTTGTCTTCTTATTTCTTATACTGTGGACACATTCTCGTGCTATTATTTCTTATATCATGGACGCACATTCTTGCGTTCTTATTTCTTATACCGTGTACACACACATTCTTGCGTTCTTATTTCTTATACCATGGACACATATTCTTGTCTACTGTGGACACACATTCTTGCATTCTTATTTCTTATACCATGTACGTACATTCTTGCATTCTTATTTCTAGTACCTTGTACACACATTCTCTCATTCTTATTCCTTAAACATACCACACATTCTCGCAGTCTTATTTGTTAAACTATGTACAGACATCACATTCTTATTTCTTATACCATGGATTCACATTCTTGTGTTTTTATTTTTATATCATGGACACACATTCACGCATTCTTATTTTTGTACCTTGTACACACGTTCTCGCATTCTTATTTCTTGAACCGTGTACAGACATTATCACATTTTGATTTCTTATACCATGGACACACATTTCTCTCGTTCGTATTTCTTATACAGTATCATGGACGCACGTTCTTGTGCTCTTATTTCTTCTGCCGTGTACACACATTCTAGCCTGCTACGCCTTCCGTACGATTTTCATATGAGATATCATTTGAAGAAAAGCATGAGGATTAGATCGCATAAACCGTGCTTTAGTCCTGCATAAAAGGGTATGATTTGTGGACCAAGTTAAAATACCTATGTAACTTTTAAAATTGATATTTTTCTCCAAATTTTTAAAATAGTTTGCTCCTTGCAAGTTTGTAAAATTGACATGTAAATAAAGTAAAATATTAATAAATTAGTGCACGCATATAATTAAGAAAAACTCCATGTTTGTGATGATATATCTAAAGGCAATGCTGTCAGTTTATGTAATTGTAAACAACTGAGTATAATAGACTTCCACTGCAAGCAAACAGATTTCTCCTTTTTCTGACGCATATAAATAGCTGTGCATGAAAATATGAATTCGGGCAGGCTTGTATACGTCAGTGGTTTCCATGGCTCGTGGCCGTTTCAGTATTATCTATCCTCTGTGGCTGCGATGCTGCCTCTATTGGGGGATCATTGGAAGTGCGTAGCCGAACAACGAGGCAGGAAGTACTACATTTATGAAGGTTTCCTTTTCAGAATAACAATGCTAACGATTTAAGGAAGTGGCCGGAAAGCTATTTCTACCCTCATCTTGTCCATGTTATGAAACAAAAATACCTTATGGGTAGTTGGCAGCCTTGGTCGTCCTCATTTCATTAGAGCCGGCGACTAAAAGCAGTTTCAACAAGACTTCGCAATGGCCAAAAGTTTTTAACCCACTTTTAGAAGTGGTACACCTCGTTGTAATATCAATACCCATACCACAAAATCACCCCAATTGCTATCGTTTCTTTATCGTTCATTACCGGGTAAAAGGCCTTTCTGCCCCCAAAAAAGTGTGATTTAATGTTATTAGCCTAATTTTATGTTTAACAAAAATAACTGTATACCCATGGAATAATATATATATATATATATATATATATATATATATATATATATATATATATATATATATATATATATATATATATATTCACGTATTCATAAAATTCGCCCTCCAGTCCGCTAGGAAATCAAATTTCATGTGGGCTGGAGAAGACCCCTACTACGGGGGGACAGATGTAGGCGTCCTAGCTCCAATATCATACGATATTGGGGGACAGAAAGCAGTTAGGGCACAAGGGCCAGTCAGGATAGTAATTGGGCTGCTAGGCTGACGTGCAGTTAGTTTTAACTATAAGACCTATTTTTCTTCGACCCTTCTGTTGGCTGTTACTGCCTCTTCCAGAGACAGCTGTCCTGTGCCCATCATTGGAATCGAATGGGGCGCCTTGGTGACCTCTCTTGCTCACTCCGCGCCAGACCTCTACAGCGCAAGGTCGCTGAATCTTAACAGCACTAAGCTGGTGCTGTTCTGTCCTCTTATCACTGGCCTTGTCGGGACTTTTGCGGCCTGAATCCATCTTTTGCAAGCGAGCTCCCTGCACAGATGCAATGCAATAGGGTACGTCTTGAAGTTGCAAGTAACGCCTGTGTTCTTTTCCTTCTCGTGAATTTCTCTCAATTTTCAGTATTTCCAACTTTTCATTCTCCCAAGCAAAGTCTCTTTGTTTCCCGCATCCTAGCATACACACTTGCCCTCCTGACTTGTTCCCAGCCTAAATTAAGTTTGTTCTCTGATAATAATTGGTGCATTCCCACCATACTGTTACCATGTGCTAATTAAATCTAATTGATACTTCCCTCCATTGTGAATTCTTAATTTCAAGTGAGAGAAAATCTGTGTGTAACAAGTGCTGACCTTGAATTCTTTTCCAGAATCCTGGAATCTGGCTCTTCGAGTTCTGCCCCTGCCCTTGTGAAACAGTTGCCTTAGAAGACTCATTTCCATCTTGCCACATGCAACAATCTTCTGCCAAAGACAGTCGACAAGGGCTATGTGTTGGGCCTCACAGCGTCATTGTTGTGCTTGTGTAAAATAATTTTATCAGCCAGCCTTAAGCAGTTGATAAGATTCGTGGTAACCTTTTATTTATTTGCCAACTGCAGGTACTCTTTTTATTTGCACATTTTATGTGCCTTGATTGCTGAAGTGTCAACCTGTCCATATTAAATTCTAGTTGCAAAACTGTAAATAAAGTAATTTAATCTAACGGACTGGTTTGAAAAAGGCGACCTTCCCATTTTCTTTAAATAGACGTAATTTCAAGGTAAGCATACTATTAATTACATTTATTGCTCATGTTCTGAGCTCTAGGTGTCGGCTCCTAATGCAAATTACATTCAAAATTCAATTTAAATCTTCCAACTGGATTCAGAATATATATATATATATATATATATATATATATATATATATATATATATATATATATATATATATATATACAGTATATATATATACAGTATATATATATATATATATATATATATATATATATATATATATATATATATATATATATATACATATATACACACATACATATATACAGTATATGTGTGTGTAGTTGTACAAAGAGTCCACAGAGGTAAATAGGGTATAGTCAGTGACGAAATGAGAGATTGATAAGCAGCATTTTTAGAGGCCTTCCTGTCGGGTCTCTCTTGATCCTGCTGGTGAGCCCCATTTACTTGCCAATATCCGTTTATAGGTTTTGTTGAATAACATTTTTCCCTATGATAACTGTAATTAAATTGTCTAGTTTTTCTTAGCTATAGAGTTTTCATGTCTTTTATATGCTTTTATTTAACTTGCTTTTTTGTCTGTTTGTCTTGGTCAAATTTTGTAACTCAATTTTCGACGTGTTCCCTTCATCCAACTTATTGAAATTTTGCATGGTTACTTAATCCCAGTGACAGTTCAACTTTACATGATCACTGGGTTAGCAGTGACCTCTAGTGACCCTACAGTGACCTCTCCCAGTATTTCAGGATTTGACTCGGTAGAATAAGTTAATAACTCTACGGATTTTTCAATCTTCTTTGGCTCGACAGGATATCAATTTCGTTAGCTACAATCATAAATCGGTCACAATTTCTGTCAAAATTAGAAAGTATAAAATAAAAAATAATGATTTTTAAACACGTTTTTATTAAAATGCACTAAAAAGTGAAAAATAAAATTTTTTGAGACAACAAGATTTTCTTACAATTAATCGTGTCTGCAAAAATAAAATCGTGGGCACCAAACATGGAAGGAAATGTCAGAAAAAATCTATTTCTTTTCTTGCAGTATTTCCTTCCATGTTTGGTGCCTACACTTTTATTTTTGTTGACATTATTAATTGCAAGAAAATCCTGGCGTGTCTCAAAATATTTATTTTTCACTTTAGTGGATTTTAATAAAAGAATACATATATATATATATATATATATATATATATATATATATATATATATATATATATATATATATATATATATATATATATATATATATATATATATATATATATATATATATATATATATATATATATATATATATATTTAGTTATTTAGTTTACGTAACACCTTATTGGATAGTGTGTGTGTGTGTATGCTGAGTATTTGAAGGTTATTTCATAGCTTTATTGCATCTTAACTTCATTTATATTTATGTTCCTATATGTATTTGTTTTTGAGGGTATATTTCTGCAACAAATCGATTTTTTTTGTCCTATGTTCGTGTATTTTACTAGTTTTGTTACTCAGTGATTGGATGCACAGAAGACAGTACTTTAGTTTTTAGTGGTTTTTCATCTTCGTGCCTCTGGCATGATGGGTATCCTTTTATGTGTGAACCAGAGACGTTAAGTACGAGACGATTCGCTAATTAGTTCGCCCATTGACGTCATTTGTCAGTTCAGCACCCCATTAGCGCTTTAAGAGCATGAGTATGAAGCCAAAGCACTTTTACCGTAAATTAGTGACTTTTTTTGGCCATAAAGTATACTTAAATTATAATTGGACTACAAACTGTCACCCAACGTTTGACCACCTATGCCACTGCATGACTTTCGATTACCGGCCATGGAAGTGCTTATACAGTAATGAAAAAAGGGTTTGAGTGGTTCAAGTTGAATTATCCAAGAGTCGTTATATAGAGCCCAGCCATATATATGCATCCAGAATGCTTATTAAAGTGTACATATATCATTTGTTTAAAATTTATTTTGATGATTTTGCAATGGTACATGCTCATATTAGCAGCAGTAACTGTGTTGTGTTCTCATGTAACTGATGCTGGATGAAAAAGAAATATTCAAGATGGGTTTCCTTATGTCCTCTTTTCATGCCCACTGTCCGTATTTCGATTTTGTAGGGTTGCCCAAAAGCAGTGTACAACGACGACGATAAGAAACAAGTAAAAAATGCCCTGAAGTTTCTTGGGCGCAATCGAGTTCTCTGTACAACGTATAATACTGTATGAAAATCTCAGCCACGGCCCATGAAACTCTCAGCCGCGGCCCATGAAACTTTCAGCCACAGCCCGGTGGTGGCATGTGTTGTTGGCACCTATAGCGGTGCCAGACGCACGATCGTGGCTAACTTTAATCTTAAATAAAATAAAAACTACTGAGGCTAGAGGGTTGCAATTTGGTATGTTTGATGATTGGAGGGTGGATGATCAACATACCAATTTGCAGCCCCCCCCCCTCTAGCCTCTGTAGTTTTTAAGATCTGGGGGCGGACAGACAGATAAAAAGCAATCTCAGTAGTTTCCTTTTACAGAAAACTAAAAAGGACATAGTGGTGGTCGATGTGAAACAAGCCGTTGTACGGAAATCCACCTTGAACCTTCAGGCAACTTACAGACTTATATAAACATACTTTATTGAGATTCAGTGAACTGTACCTGTATTCCTGAGTCTGCATAATATGTCCTATCTTGTCATATACATAATATGGGAGCTGGGAGGTGTCCTCTTTTTAGCTACTGAACTGTAATGCACACAGCCAGCAGTTTTATAAAGCTAAGCGTTAACATCCTATGCAGATCCTCTCTCTGAAACGTTATCTTCTATTTCTGGCACCTGAAAATATAGGATAGCTTTTCAATGACTTGCCAGGATGGGAGAGCGGAGATTCATCTGCTCAGTTTAAAAAATGTGAACATTAGAGAATGAATTTACTACAGAAACAAAGTAAGGGCTTGAATGTTGGGATTTTGACACCGGTTTGTGAACAGTGTAAATAACTGAAACAAGAACGTAACAGTTTGTAACAGGCATAACCACAATTCGTTTTCTTATCAGTGCCCGTGCCTGGCAGTGGTACATAGTTGTTGTTGGTCTGCACTTACCTTCGTTAGTTTTTTGGAAATCTGGAGAATGACGATTCTGTGTAAATTTGTTGACGATTCTATGTAAACATGTGTTGCCACATGCATAGGGTGCACCTAATGAGACGCTCCAGTTCTTCTCAGACGAATTGGTAGTAGGCTCATAAGGCCAGCTTCCATCCATGATCTTAAAATGGCTACCATTGGCATGCGCTAATGCTCCTGGTGCTGCAGATTCATTATGGCAAAGGAATGAGCAAACCGTATGATAGTTAATGTCACTGTATGCACCTGGCAAGCTACACACTCTGTCGCATTTGGATTACAGTGCTTTTCTCTACACTTTGGGCATTCAAAGTCGTCAGTACATTTTTCTTCGTTTCGTCCAAATTTCTGTCATAGATACTGCAATACTTACTGGTTACATTTAGCTTATCATCACGTGTTCTTGTATTTCCTTGTATCTGTGCCGAGTATTTTTTACGTATTTTTTAATCTTCTTAGTTCAGATTTCAGTGCAGCAACCATTTGATGTTATTTTCAACTTTTTCTAAAATTTTCGGCCACAGGTTCTTATCTTTTATGTATTCTGTGATATCCTTTCGATCCGTATCTTCTAGGAAATGTGTATTATCATGGTCTTTTGGATCTTTTTCTTTTCATCAGGTGAAAAGTTTATATTCTCACTTTTCTTATTTTTCGGTGACTGCAATTTTGTTCTGTCGGAAAATTCCTTGAGCAAGTGTCCATCTTTATTCTAAGCTCACCATGAACATCAGTTTTCTAACTGACTGAGTTTCGAGTACAACCTAAGAGGGAGATTTATTCCTTCACTTCTTGGATTTCAAAGTTTTGAGTGGAGAGTTTATCCATATGCAATAGGAAACGGAATTTAAGGGGTTACTGTGTCTATTACAATGCATAGAATTTTTTGGCTGCGACCAAAAGGCTTTATATAAATTACTGTATTTATTTCGTAAACCTCTCTATCGTGAATTTTCAAGAATATACCACGGCTCCAATGAGCATTGTTCCTCATGGTTATATCGTCCTGCAGACCTCTTCCCTTGTCACCTTCTCTACACGAATAGCACAGCTCTCACTGACCCTCCCTCTCCGGAGAATCCACGCAAAAAAAAAAAAAAAGTAACGGATTATACTCGTTGCTGTAAAATCACACTTTCCAAACCTAATGATGAGGCCGAGAATTCTGAAATGTCGCTAGGTATTTTGTTAGGAATCTTAAGGATCTGGCATCCATGTGCGACAAGGGCAGCAGCACCATCTAAAAGCTAATCTGTTGGCGTAAAATCAAATATCATTGCCTTTGCCCGAAATCTTCTGACACTAAGCAATCCCCACTCACCCAAAAATTCAAAGAGATCCCGTCCTCATATCTTAAGTGTGAAAATATATTAAACAATTTGTACCAGTACACATTTTTATTAGAAGATACTCTGCTTTTAAGCTTGCATGAAAAGCTTCTACAATACTAATGATTGTGTGAACTGCAGCGTCTCCCAGTATTGGCGTGTCACATATAGGGCTCTCCTGCATCCTTGGTCAAAAGTTTTCAAGAAGTTTGTTCTTTCAGTATGTGATGGGAGATTTTAAAATTCTTTGTATTCGTGCCATCCTTACTTCTTTCACAAGTGCTGAGATGTTTCCTACGCTGTATTCTGACAGTCCCTAATGTCATTCTTAAGGTATACCAGAATGAATCAACAGCACTGCCATGTCGGGCATAATTTGAAAAAGATTCTGTAATCTTAACCGCGAGTATGATGCTGTTAAACTGAATGTTATATTAGAAATTAATGATTTGCTTAGCTGAAGGGGTTGCAGTACCAAAGAGCAGTCATTAACCTTGCTCAGTTTTAGTGATTTTTCCTACAGTATATATATATATATATATATATATATATATATATATATATATATATATATATATATATATATATATATATATATATATATCACAAAATCCACGTAAGAAGGTAAGTTTTCACTACCTACTTTATGTGGATTTTGTGATATTCTCAAGCACGAGTTCCTTCTGTGCTGCATTGAGATATATATATATATATATATATATATATATATATATATATATATATATATATATATATATATATATATATATATATATATATATATATATATATATATATATATATATATATATATATATATATATATATATATATATATATATATATATATATATATATATATATATATATATATATATATAATATATATATATAATATATATATATAATATATATATATAATATATATATATAATATATATATATAATATATATATATATATATATATTATATATATATATATATATATATATATATATATATATATATATATATATATATATATATATATATGATTACTGCAGCAAAAGACTTTTTCTGTATAATAATGGTCCTTGTAGGAAAATATGAAATATAATATGTTCAGAAATTTATGAACCAACTTCACGAATTACATGTAAACTTTATAGTTGCATTTGAGGGAAAATAAAATGATTAAGTAAAAATAAAAATTTTTGAATTGTTAATTCCAAGCATGATCTGTTACGCTTTTCATGAGTGTCAAGGACCATGTATTTACGTGCCTTCTCATACATGTTTATGTTCTTTTTCGACTCATGGGCCCTTGCGATTTATGTTGCCTTGCTCTCCTTAGGTTTAATTCCCTTCTTTGTCGGTGTTAGTAGGTCAAGTGCAGTCGTATTCAGGAAATTTTTTGTCTCATTTCATAACTAAAGAAACCTTGCTTCAATTTGTGATTACAACACACATACAGTATATGTATATAAATATATATATATATATATATATATATATATATATATATATATATATATATATATATATATGTATATTATATATATATATATACATATATGTATTGTAATTAGTGCTTTAAATACTTTGTCCATGGTTTTTCTTGAATATAATTTTTAAGCTATTGTTAAGTCACAAAAAGTTATCTTGGACCTTTCTTTAATCCCCGGCCAAGGTTTTGCATATGGTTATCAGAATAGTGTTTATTTACCGGATCACTTTCCTTTTCATGTCTTGTTGAAATGACTACCCGACTTCAGTGCTTTGCTTGTAGAGCTGCCCATTACACTATTACGCTTTCGCTCTCTTTTGAAGTCTTTTCATCGCCCACACTTTACGTTGTGGGTGTGCTTGGGCAGTGGCGAGAGAGCATCGGCTCCCCAACAGAGGCCATTCATTATTTTCACTGCTCTGGAAACTTGGAAGTCCTGTGCTTTTATCTGCAACGTTCATCATTGTTGGGAGGTACCTGTGCACACGTCGTGCCTCTCTCTTGTAGCGCCCTGGTGCCAGTGAGCTGCTGCTGGTTGCTGCTTTGCTGCTTGCCCTAGCTGTGTGGTTGACCTCCTGGTGTTGTCAGGATGCCTTTCAATGGTGGAGAACGGCAAGCAGACCGTTTGTATCCCCTCACCAATTGAGGGATATTTGAATCCCCGTTGGTGCATGGACGCCTGCAATGATCCCTCGGAGTGACAGATCCTCCCTGTGTTCACTTATTATTCAACTTCTCCAAACGTCGTCTTCAAAATTATATCAGTACCTCGGTGTTGGAATTTATAGATATACATATATGCTAAGTGTTTATTGTAAATACGTTAAAAAATAGTGTTACGCTTAACTTCGTACTGTCTTCTTCTGTCATGCGTTCGGGTGTGTTGTTTCTGATAGTATGTGTGTTTATTTTTAAAGTTAAATGTGTTTTCCAGTTTCTGAAGGCAGCTTTTCTGGGACTTCTTTTTGAGTTATAAGGTTGCTTGTTATTAACTAAAATTTATTTATTAAGTTTTCGTCGGTGTTTTAGTATCCCGTTTTGAGGGTTGCATTTTCATTCGAACAGCGAGTGGTTCTTGTCTGGTTTTTTGGGACTGAGCCAGTCTGGGGTTAAATCTGAGTTTGTTACAAAATATATATATATATATATATATATATATATATATATATATATATATATATATATATATATATATGTATATATATATATATATAGAGAGAGAGAGAGAGAGAGAGAGAGAGAGAGAGAGAGAGAGAGAGAGAGAGAGAGAGAGAGCGCATGGAAAAAACTATAACATACCACAAAATGCTGCAGACGACTTCCTGATAACTATTGCCGTTATGCCAGACATAACGACTATCTGATAACTCTTGCCATTATGCAAGAGATGACTTCCTGGTAACTCTCGCCATTATGGCAGACTTGACGACTTCCTGGTAACTCTTGCCAGTATGCTAAATATCGCTTACACATAACTCTTGCTATTGTGCTGGAGATGACCTAATAACGCTTGCCAATAAGCCGGAGATGACTTCCTGTTAACTCTCGTCGTTATGCCAGACATGACGACTTCCTGATAAGTCTTGCCATAATACCAGAGATGACTTCCTGAGATCTCTCATCATTATGCCAGACAGGATACCTTTCAGATAACTTATGCCTTTATGCTAGAGATGACTTACTGATAACTCTCGTCATTATGCTGGAGAGAACTTCCTGATGCCTTTTGCCATTATTCCGAAGATGACTTCCTGATAATTCTAGCCATCATGTTAGAGATGACGTCCTGACAACTCCCGTCGTCATTCCTGATAACTCACCATTATGGTGAAGATGACTTCTTGATAATTATCGCCATTATGCCTGACGTGATGACTTTATGATAATTCTAGCTATTATGCCAGACATGATAACTTTCTGACAACTCTTGCCATTATGCCAGAGATGACCTTCTAAAAACTCTCGCCATTGTGCCAGACAAGACGACTTTCTGATAACTTGCCATAAAAGTGGAGAAGACTTGCTGATGTATCTTGACATTATTCTGGAGATGACTTCCTGATGACTCTGCAATTTGACAGACATGACAACTTTCTCATAACTCTTGCCATTATGCTCGAGATGAAGTACTGGTAACTTTTGCCATAATGGGGTAGATGACTTCCTGATAACTCTCGCCATTATGCCAGACATAACAACTTTTAGAAAACTCTTGCCATTATGCCAGAGATGATGTACTGATAACTCACCATTATGGTGGATGTGACTTCGTGATAACTCTTGCCATTGTGCTGTAGAGGATTTCCTGATATCTAGCCATCATGGCAGACATAATGAATTAATGATAACTCTTTCCATTATGCCAGAAGTGACTATCTGATAACTCTTGCCACTGTTCTGGAGATGACTTTTTGATAACTATTGCCATTATGCCAGACATGACAACTTTCTTATAACTCTTGCCATTATGCTTAAAATGACTTGGTGATAACTCTGGCCATTATGCTGGAGTTGCTTCCTGATAACTCCTGCAGTAATGCTGGAGATGGTTTCCTTATAACTCTTGCCATTATGCCACACTTGACGACTTCCTGATAACTCCCCCCATTATACCAGACATGACAACTTTCTCATAATTCTTGCCATTTTGCTTGAGATGACTTTCTGATACCTTTAGCCATTATCCTGAAGATGACTCCTGATACCTTTAGCCATTATACTGGAGATGTCTTACTGATAACTGTGTTGGAGATGACATTCTGATACCGCTTGCCATTATGCTTGGGATGACTTCCCAATAACTCTCACCATTATACCAGACATAATGAATTCGTGCCATTATGCCAGAGATGACTGCCTGATTACTCTCGCCAGTATGACAGACATGACAACTTTCATTATGCTTGAGATGACTTATTGATAACTCTTATCATTTTGTGGGAGAGAACTTCCTAATACCTCATGCCATTATACCAGAGATGGCTTCTGGATAACTCTTTATTGATAACTTTTTCTATTATGCCGGAGATGGGCTCCTGATACCTTTGCCATTATCCCTGAGACGGTTTCCTGATAACTCTAACCAATATACTGGAGATGTCTTCCTGATAACTCTTGCTATTATGGCGGAGATGACTTTCTGATGACTCTTGCCATAATGCCAGAGGTGACTTTCTGATAACTCTCGCCATTACGCTAGACACGACGACTTTCGCCATTGTGCCAGAGATAACTGCCTGATCATTCTTGCAATTTTACCAAACAAGACACCTTTCTGATAATTTGTCATTATGCTGGAGATGACTTACTGATAACTCTTGCCATTATATTGGCGAGAACTTCCTAGTACCTCTTGCCATTATACGGAAGAGTACTTCCTGATAAGTTTTGCCATAATTCTGCAGATGACTTCCTATAACTTTTGCCATTATGCCAGAGAAGTCTATCTGGAGCCTCTCGATATTGTGCCAGACAAGATTACCTGATAACTCTTGTCCTTATACCTAAAATAACTTACTGATAACCCTTGACATTATGCCAGAGCTGACTATCTGATAACTCCAAATATTATGATGGAGATGACTTAATTATATCCCTTGCCATTATGGCAGATAATTAACGCTTGCCATTATGCGGGAGAAGACTCCTGATAACTCTTGCCATCATGCCAGATATGACATAATACTGATAACTCTTGACGTTATGCCAGTGATGATGTCCCAATAACTCTCATCATCAAGCCAGTCATGACAATTTTCTGACAACTCTTGCCATTATGCTGAAGATGATTTCCTGATAACTCTTGCCAGTATGCTGGAGATGAACTGATAAATCTCACCATTATGCCAGACATAACAACTTTCTGATAACTCTTGGCATTATGCCAGGGATGACTTATTAGTAACTTGCCATTATGCCGCAGAATACATCTTAATAATTCGCCTTTAAGGTGGAGATGGCTTCCTGATAACTTTGATAACTCCTACCATTATGCCAGAGATGACTCCCTGATTACTCTCGCCATTATATATGCTAGACATAACTTCCTAATGACTTGCCAGTATGCCATGGATGACATACTAGTAACTCTTGCCGTTATGCTGGAGATGTCTTCCTGTTAACTTGCCATCTAGACAGAAATGACGACTTCCTGATAATTCTTTCCATTATGCCAAAGATGACTACTTGATAACTCACTTTTGTGCCAGCTATGATAACTTTCTGATAACTTGTCATTATGCTGGAGATAACTGATTGATATGTCTTACCCTTATGCTAGAGATGGCTTCCTCATAACTGTTAACATTAACCAGACAATACATCCTGACAACTTCTGCCATTATTCGGGAGATGGTTTCCTGATACCTCTTACCATTATGCTGAAGATAACTTACTGATAACTGCCATTATGCTTGAGAAGACTTCTTAATATTTTTAGGACTTTATGGTGAAGATGACTTGCTGATAACTGTTGCCATTTTTTCAGGGATGATTAACTCATTCCATTATTCTGGATATGACCCCCTGATAACTCTTGCCATTATGCTGAAGGTGACTTCCTGATAATTTGCATCATTATGCCAGACATGATAACTTTCTGATAACTCTCGCCATTATACTATACATGACGACTTCCTGATAACTCTTGCCATTATGCCAGAGATGACTTTCTAATAACTCCCACCATTATGCCAGACATGTCGACTTCTCGAAAAGTTGCCATAACGCTGGAGATTACTTCCTTATAACCCTTGCCATTATGCGGAGATGGTTTTGTCATGACTCTCTCCATTATGCTAGACAAGACGGCTCTCCGATAACCATTGCCATTATGCTGGTGACGACTTACTAATAATAAAGAGAGTCATCAGCAAGTCTTCTCCAGCATAATGGCAAGAGTTATCAGGAAGTAATCTCTAACATAATGGCAAGAATTTTCAGCAAGTCATCTCTGGCATAATGGCAAGTTTTCGTGAAGTCATCATGTCTGGCCAAATGGCTGGCGTTATTAGAAAGTCATCTTTGGTATAATGGCAAAAGTTATCAGGAAGTCATCTTGTCTGGCATAATGGTGAGAGTTAGCAGGAAATCATCTCTGGCATAATGGCTAGTGTTATCAGAAAGTCCTCATGTTTGGCATAATGGTGAGAATTATCAGGAAGTCACCTTCAGCATAGTGGCAAAAGTTATCAGAAAATCATCTCGTTTGGCACAATAGTGAAGGTTACCAGATAGTCACCTCCAGCATAAAAGCAAGAGTTACCAGGAAATCATCATGTCTGGCATGATGGCTAGTTATCATGAAGTCATCTCCAGCATAATGGCAAGAGTTATCACAAAGTCATCCCCACCATAATGGATAGAGCTCTCAGATAGTCTTCTGTGGCATATTGGCGAAAGGTGTCAGGAAATCATCTCCAGCATAATGGCAGGAGTTATTGGGAAGTATTCTCTGGCATAATGACAAGAGTAGTGAGGAAGTCATCTCTAGCGTAAAGGCAAGAGATAGAAATCAGTCATCTCTGGCGAAATGGCAAGAGTTATTGGAAAGTTATCAAGTCTGACACATTATGTCATCTCTGGCATGATGGTAAGTGTTATCAGGCAGTCGTCATGTCTGGCATGATGGTGGAGTCATCAGGAAGTCATCTCCAGCATAATGGCAAGAGTTATCAGGAAGTCATCACCACCATAAAGGCGAGTTATCAAGAAGTATTCTATGGCATAATGGCCAGAGATATTAGGAAGACATCTCCAACATAATGGCAAGAGTTATTAGTAAGTCATCCCTGGCATACTAGTAGGTAATTAGGAAGTTTCATTAGGAAGTTGTCATGTCTGGCATATATAATGGAAAGAGTCATCAGGAAGTCATTCCACTGTAAAGGCGAGTTATCAAGAAGTCATCTCCAGCATAATGGCAAGAGTTAATCATCTCCACCATAATGGCAAGAGTTACCAGTAAGTCATTTCCACCATAATAGTAGTAGTTATCAGTTAGTCACCTCTGCCATAATGGAAGGGTTATCAGTTAGTCACCTCTGCCATAATGGAAGGGTTATCAGTTAGTCATATCTAACATATTGGCAAATGTTATAAGTCACCTCCGGAATAAGGGAAAGAGTTATCAGTAAGTCATCTCAGGCCTAATGACGAGTCATCAGGTCATCTTGTCCGGCACAGTATCGAGGGGTATCAGATACCCATTTGCTGGTGGTAGCTTCCTGGTACCTTTTGCCATTATGCTGTAGATGTCTTCCTGAAAACTCTGGCCCTTATATGGGGGAAGTCTTTCTGAAAACTTTGGCCCTTATATGGGGGAAGTCTTTCTGAAAACTTTTACTGTTTGGCTGGAGATGAATTTTTGATAACTCTTGTCATTATACCGATGACGACTTAAACACTTGATATTATGCTGAAGATGGCTTTCTGATGAATCTTGCCATTATGCTGGATATGATTTACTGATAACTCTTGCTATTATCGTGGAGATGACTTCCTGATAACTCTTGCTATTATCCCAGAGATGACTTCCTGATAACTCTTGCCATTATGCAAGAGGTGGCTTCCTGTTAACTCTCACCATTTTGCCAGACATGACAACTTTCTGAAAACCCTTGCTATTATGTTGGAGATTACCTACTGATAACTCACACCATTATGCCAAACAAGACACCTTACTGATAACTTGTCATTATGCTTGAGATGACTTACTGATAACTTTTCTTTATGCAGGAGATGGTTTCCTGATATCTCTTGCCCTTATGCCGGAGAAGACTTCATGACAACTCTCGCAATTATGGTAGAGATGACTGCCTGATTACTCTTGCCTTTATGCTGGAGATGACTTCCTGATAACTCTCACCATTATGCAAGACATGACAACTTTCCGATAACTCTTGCCATTATGCTGGAGATGAC
Organism: Macrobrachium rosenbergii; assembly: GCF_040412425.1. NCBI lineage: Eukaryota > Metazoa > Arthropoda > Malacostraca > Decapoda > Palaemonidae > Macrobrachium > Macrobrachium rosenbergii. The sequence goes on along the minus strand of NC_089792.1, from coordinate 32,628,014 downwards.
TTCCTGATAACTCTCGCCATTATGCTTGACTTGTCAACGGGATCAGTGAATGTTGCATTCAGTAGGGTATGAAGCTGTATTCCAATAAAACGAAAACACTATTGATTAGCAGGTCTTGTACGGATTTTCCGCCCCATCTTCTCCTTCGGGTCAATGGGACTCTGCTGAATGAGTCTGAAGCTTCAACTATTCAAGGTTTAACTTTTGACTCGTATCTTACTTTTGAGAAACGTCTAATGAAAGTGTCAGCAAATGCCCATAGAAGTTAGGTGTTATACATAAGGCCCCATATACAGTATTTATAACAGTGATAAAATCAGTGCAACCTGTTTTAGGTCATTTGTCCTTTCTTTACTGAATACTGTTCAGTGTGATGTCTACTTGTTTCCCAATATTAGCAGTTATGTCTTGGATCATCGGTGGATGGTCTCGTTTGTTAGTTTTTCATAATTTTATTTTAGTTTAGATTTCTTGCATGCACAATTGATCCCTGATACCCTATTCCTGCCGAGAGCAACCAGATTCACTGAACAAGAGCACCAACGTGCAGTAAATATGACTCACTGTCGAACTTCTCAGCTCCAGAGGTCTTTTTTTCCTCACAACGTTGGTCTGTGGAACAGTCTCCCTGAGGATGTAAAAATGGAATTTAGAAAATTCAAGCGGTGTAATGTATTACTATTCTAATACAGTTCACCTTATATTTTGAAAATTTGCTTACGTTTTTACCTATGTATTTATTTGTTAATTTATTTTTTATTTTTCAATAACTGATCTCCTCTATCTATATTTCCCATTAAATTCTATTAATTCTTTCTAATGAACACCAAATTCTTTGGAAGGTTGAATTTCAAGTCAGTGGGCTTGTTTCATTTGAGGAGGGCCCATCTTCTGAAGAATAATAATAATAAACTCAATAATCTGATAACTCTTGCCATTACACCAGAGATGACTTCTTGATAACACTTGATAACATGCTAGAGATTACTTCCTGATAACTCTTGCCATTACGCTAGAGATTACTTCTTGATAACTCTAGCCATTATGTCGGAAATGACTTTGTAAAAACTCTGGCCATTATGTCAGGCATGATGACTTCCTGATAACTTGCTATTGTGCCAGATATGACTTCCTGACAACTCTCTCGATTATGCCAGGCATGCCGACTTTCTTATAACTTTTGACATTTTACTGGAGATGACTCACTGATAACTCTTGCAATTATGCAGGAGATGACTTCCTGATAACTCTTGCCATTATGCCAGACATGACAACTTGTTGTTAACTCTTGGCATTATGCTGGAGGTGACTTACTATTAATTCTTGCTATTATGTGAGAGAGAACTCCCTGATACCTCTTGCTATTGCACCAGAGATGACTTCCTGAGAACTCTTGCCATTATCCCTGAGATAACTATCTGATACCTCTTGCCATTGAGCCAGACATGATTACTTTCTGATAACCCTTGCCATTATCATGGAGATGACTTACTGATAACTATTGCTATTATGCTAGAGATGACCTCCTTATAACTCTTACCATTAAACCAAAGATAACTTCCTGACAACTCTTGCTATTATGCCAGAGGTGAATTCCTGATAACTATTGCTATTTTGCTGGATATGACTTACTGATAACTCCTGCTATTATGTTTGAGATGAATAACTGATAACTTGCCCTCAGCTGACTAACTGATAATTCCTGCCATTATACTGAGATGACTTCCTGATAACTTTTGTAATTATGCTGGAGATGACTTCCTGATAACTTTTGTAATTATGCTGGAGATGACTTCCAGATATCTCTTGCCCATATGTCGGGGCTGATTAACTCGCCATTGTTCTGGAGATGACTTCTTGATAACTCTTGCCATTATGCCAGATATGACGACTCACTGATAGCTCTTTCCATTATTCCAGAGATGATACCAAGATAACTCTTGCAATTGTGCCAGACGTGACAACTTTCGGGAAGCTCTTGCCATAATGTCGGAGATGACTTTCTGATAACTCTCGCCTTCATGCTAGACATACAACTTTCTGATAACTCTTGCCATTATGCCAGAGATTACTTCCTGATAACTCTCGCCAGTATGCTAGTCATGCCATTATGCTGGAGTTGACCTCCTGATGACTCTCGCCATTATGCCAGAGAAGTAACTTGCTGATGACTTGCCATTATGCCACAGATGACTTCCTGATAACCATCACCTTTATGCCAGACATGACAACCTTCTGATGACTCTTGCCATTATGTTAGAGATGACATTGGTTCTTAGCCACGTTAAATAAGTCTAATCCTTCGGGCCAGCCCTAGGAGAGCTGTTAATCAGCTCAGTGGTCTGGTAAAACTAAGGTATACTTAACTTTTAACTGATAACTCTTGCCACTATGGTGGAGATGACTTCCTGATAATTTGCCATCATGCCAGACATGACGACTTCCTGATAACTCTCCATTAACCCAGAGATGACTATCTGATAACTTGTCTTTGTGCCAGACATGCTGACTTTATGATAACTATTGCTGTTATGCTGGAGTTGATGACTTCCTTATAAATGTCGCCATTAAACCAGAGATATGATTACTCTTGCTATTGTGCTGGAGATGACTTACTGATAACTCTTGCTATTTTGCTCGAGATTACTTTCTGATAACTCTTGTCATTATGCTGGAGATGACATCTGGATACCTCGCTCCATTTTGCCAGACATGACAAATTCCTGATAACCCCTGCTGTTATACCATAGATGGCTATCTGATAACTCTCTTGCCATTATTTCAGAGATGACCTACTGATAACTCTTGATATTATGCTGGAGATTACTTCCTGATAACTTTCTATTATGCCAGAAATGATTTCCAGATAACTCTCGCTGTTATGCTGCAGATGCTTCCCAATGTCACACTGGAAATGTCTTAGTGATAACTTTTGCCCTCATGCAAAAGATGACCTCCTTTGAACCTGTGCCCTTATGCTGCAGATACTCCCAAGTAATTCTTGCCATCATGGAAAATTGACCTTTCTAAACAATAAACTGCTTTTTTGCTTGAAATGAGCTAAAATTTCATTTATTTTTGAAAAAAACGTTTCCAAATTTCCTCTGAAAAAGTCACTCATCACCAACCGTTGCACTTGGCTGCGTAAGAGACCAAATCCACTTTTACTTTTTGAAGTCATACCATTTAATGAAATTGCTCCTAATTCTCATAAAATTATAGATCGTCATTTGTATACTTTCATGGTAGCAAACCTGGAGCCTAGCTTAAAAAATAATTAATCTCTGCAAGCTTTACCATTTTGCTCATGACTAAACCTTTGCTTTCAGCGGCCTGGTCTTGAAAATAATAATTGATTCAGATTTACTTTGAAAAACCACTTAACTGATTGCAATAATGTGATATTCACAATGATTATACATTTTCTTTCAAATTCTCATAGCTATATCTGATGCTAGGTCAAAAGAAAATAATTCCACGTTTTCTTCTCTATGTCACTCAGTGACTCGAGACTTAGTAAGATGCTTCCTTAATGAGTAGTATATATACAAGATGATATACTGGAACATTTATATATGAGGAAAAATTTCTAAAAACAAATATGGTATCATTACTTTATAAGAATTACTACTAAGTTCCAGTTATGAGTGTGCATATCGAAAGAAAATTCACTCCCTTTTAAGATAAGGTGGAGAATCCGGTATATTTGATAAACATTGTGGCATCCCTCTTGTCCCGTGAATATCTAAAGGAAATTAATGTAAAAGCAGAAGCAAAAAGCAATATTGTAACTTGATCGATCTATATGGAAGTGAGAAAGGTAATAACAATGGAAAGGAAAGCACTCAAGTAAGTGGTGTCAAATGAGTGATGAAATAAAGTTATATGGTCACCAAAAATGTCACTAATTATGCTTAACACACATACCACGTTCTTCAAAAATTATTTTAAATTATAGCTTATTTTGAGCACAAAAACCAGTTTATCGTTAAGAAAGGTCAATTCTGCTTAATGGGAAGAGTTGATAGGAAGTCCTCTGTGTCACAATGGCAAGAGTTATCAGTACGTCATTGCCAGCATAATGGCAAGAGTGATCAGTCATCTCCAGCGTAATTGCATCTCTGGCATATTGGTGAAAACCATTTCTGGCATAATGGCAAGAATTACCAGTAGGTAGGTCATCGTCGGTACAGTATAGGGTATAGCGGGAAGAGTTACCAGGAAGTCATTCTGGCATAATGGCAAGAGTTATCAGGAAGTCATCTCCTGCGAATGGCAAGCGTTATCAGGAAGTCATGTCTGTCATAATGGCAAGATTATCAGGAAGTCATCTCTGGCATATTGATGAAAGTAGTCATCTCTGGCACAATGGCAAGAGTTACCAGGAAGTCATGTCCGGCATAATGGCAAGAGTTATCAGGAAGTCATCGCCGCATAATGGCAAGAGTTATCAGGAAGTCATCTCTGGCATAATGGTAAGAGTAAGTCTTCTCCGGCACAATGGCAAGAGTTACTAGGAAGTCATCTCTATCACAATTGCAAGATTTATTAGGAACTCATCTCCAGCATAATTATTGCACATAGCACTAAATTCTAGGTGGTGCCCAAGAGACTGACCTCCCAAAGTGACCAAACAACAGATGTTAGAGAGCATAATAGTCATAAAAACTGAATACTAGAGTAACAATGCAAACTGAAAACCTCGCAAAGTGTGCAACAAGAAGTCGTGATAAATCGCCAGTTGAATTAACAATACAGTACTGAATCTTTTAAGTTTGTTTTTGTAAAACCATGTTTGAATGAGGGTAAATTCATTTATATTTTCAGTGTTGTGAAGCATGCAGATCATGACTGAGTATAGAATTCAGTTTTATGTATTACTACGTTTTAAGAATGTGTTAAGTGAATTGCTGTTTTATACTTCCTGCATTCTTCTTAACAGTATTAACTTCTGGAGTCTTTTTTATGGTGCACATGTACATAAATGCACGTAATTTCATACATTTGTACATGTACACATATGTATATGGGTCTTTTTTTATGGGAATGCATAGTGTTCCAGTAAAATTTTATTGCAGAATTGTATGGGGAGATATACATAATAATTGTTTACAGTTAGCCTTTGAAGCTGAGCAGTTATTAGTTGCTGTTTCTTTCTCTGGCCCCTGTCATTTGTAGGGCACCTAAACAACTGACTCTCGACTGTGCATACAGCTGCAAGTGTCTCTGTCGTCAGCCCAGGATTCAACGTTTTCCTCTAAGCTCCAGGTGCCAGCCTCATCTAGTTTGGCTGCAATCTTTCTGTCCTCTTCTGGTCTGGACCCGTTGCCGGTTCCTTTCCAGCACCAGTTGGATAATATTTTACAACTTCTACAGAAACCTTCAGCGCCAACAGCACGTTTTCAGATCCTGCCTTGTCTCCGATCTCTTCGGATGACAAAGATCTTGATCAGGACTCGGTCACGTCTCCATACGCGCCCTGCTTAAATTCTTACTACTGTACAGAACTTCTCAGGGTTCTTCTCTTCTGCGACTTCTTCCTCCCCGGCTTTATCGTTCATGATGAGTAATCAACCTTCAGACTCCATCAAGTTCCCTAAGATGTTTCTCTCTTCCTCGTTGAAGAAAGCCTAACGTGAAGTGGAGAGCTGGTTTTCTGAGAAGAGGGATCAAGGAAAGGCATGCTTTAGTATTCCGTCCTCCCGTCATTCACGTGTGCGATATTTATCCTACGTCACGGGAGAAGCTTCTTCTCTGGGAGTGGCTGCCTCCACCCAAGGGGACTTATCAGGACTCATTGATACAGGACGTAGATCTGCTGTCTCTTCTCTCAAGGTATTCTTTTTGGCACTTGAAATGGATCATTTGCTGAAGAGCCTTTTTAAAAACTTTGAGATATTAAGCTTTCTTGATTGTTGCATAGGAGCTTTGGCCAAGAAGGTTCACGATCCCTATCTCCCGAGAGACTGCGCTACAGAATAACTTAACTTTCTCTCCTGCGCTGACAAGGCAGTCAAAGACAGTTCACAGGAATTAGCTGCCCTTTATGCAATGGACATCCTCAAGAAGACTGAGTTTCCTTCACATCTAAGGGCGTGACAGCTTAGAAAAAATCGGCCCTTCAGTTTTCCCCACTTGACAAATATCATTTATTCCTGCAAGCCACAGTGAGTGAAATTGCTTCGAACTTGTATAAAAAATCAACGCAAGATCTTTTGACACAATCAACGAAGCGCCAGAGAGATTAGCCCACCTTCTCTACCAAGTCCTCTTCTGCTTTTGAGGAGGCAGACAGAGTCACAAGTCCAGGCCTTGAGGTACAGTTAGGTTCACATTTTGAGCAATCAAGAAATCTACAACAACACCAACCACTTGCAAGTGAGAGTCCAGTCCTCCATGCCCCAGTTGGTACCAGGCTACTTCTCTTCTGGGAGAGATGGGGCATGAAAGGAGTGGATCAGTGGGTAGTGAAAGTGCTAAAGAAGGATATTCCATTCCCTTCAGGGAGAGGCCACTCTTGACCAACACTCCTGTATTGATGGCCTATTTTGTAGGATTGGAGAGATATTCGGTCCTCTCAAAGGAGGTTTCCTCTCTCCTCAACAAGGGAGCCATAGAGGTAGTCAAGAACGTCGAGTCGAAGGGGTTCTACAATCGTCTATTCATAGTGCCCAAGTCTTCAGGAGGATGGAGACCAGTGCTCGACGTGAGTGCGTTGAATGTCTTCATACAGAAGACAAAATTCAATATGGAAGCAACTCGTTCTGTTCTTGCATCCATCCGTCAGGAGATTGATGGTCTCCTAGACATGCAAGACATACTTCCATATTCCCATTCATGTAGATTCAAGAAAGTACCTCAGATTTGTCTACAAGGATCAAGTTTTTCAGTTCCGAGCACTTTGTTTTGGCCTCTTGACTGCCTCACAGGTATTCACATGAGTACTCGTTTCCCTGGCGGGATGGCTCCATCTAGTGGGAGTAAATATCTCACTCTATCTGGATGACTGGCTCCTTCGTTCTTCCACGAAGGAGCGTTGCATGGATGACCTGCAGAAGACACTTCTAATGCCAAAGGAACTAGGCTTATTGCTGAACCGCCAGAAATCACAGCTGACTCCCACTCAGAGCATTCTCTGTATGGGAATTCAGATAGACTCTGAGTTTTTGGGCTTCTCCGTCCCCCAAGAGAGTAGAGGATTGCTTAAGAAAAGTCGAGCTGTTCCTCTCCCTTTGCTCTTGCTCCGCCACTCAATGGATGAGTCTCTTGGGCACTCTGGCTTCCATGGAGCAGTATGTCATGTTGGGGAAGCTGCACATGAGACCGCTGAAGTTTTACCCAAGAGCTTGTTGGGATCGGAAAGTTCATCAAGACCGTCACTTCTTTCCGATAACACCAGAGATAAAGGAGAACCTGTGTTGATGGAGGTCAGAAGAAAAATTGACAGGAACCAAGAAGTCTCTGGAAGGTGGTCCCTAAAGGAGAAAGGGCTCCACATCAACTTAAAGGAGTTGAAAGCAGTTCACTTGGGACTACAGCACTGCAACAGGATGGTAACAGTCCATGCAGACAACACCTTGGTTTTGGCTTACATAAAACATCAGGGGGGAACTCACTCTTTCTCTTTCTGCAAGATAGGGAGAGACCCTCTATGTTGGGCAGACCAGAACCAGACCCAGTTGGTCACTCAGTTCATTCATGGCAAATGCAATGTTTTGGCGGACGAGCTTAGCCATCAAAAACAGACTCTCCCTACAGAATGGACACTGGATAGTTGGGTTTGTGCCAGCCTTTTGAGTCTTAGGGGACACCCGACCATAGACTTATTCGCTACATCCAGAAACTACCATCTACCTCTGTTCTGCTCCCCTTTTCTGGATGTCCTAGTATGATGCAATGATTCAAGATTGATCCAATCTGGGTCTATACGCCTTCCCTCCATTCGGGATGATAAGAGAAGTGCTGAAGAATTTTCACTTACACCACAATGTAAGGATGACTCTTGTGGCCCCTTTTTGGCCACAGAAGGAGTGGTTCCCAGACCTTTTTGATCTTGTAGATTTCCCAAGGCTCCTTCCTGCGATTTCAAGTCTTCTCAGACAGCCCCACTTCAGGAAGTTCCATCAAAGCCTATCCACTCTGGCCCTGACAGGCTTTCGACTGTCAGTTAGCTCACCCGAGCGAAATGGGTTTTCTAGATTGGCAGTGGAGGCTGTTGCCAAGTGTAGACATAACTCTTCCAATAGAGTCTACCAGGCAAAGTGGACAGTGTTTAGATTTTGGTGCAGGAGAAACAACATTTCATCTTCTCAAATGACTTTGGTGTAGGAGAAACAACATTTCATCTTCTCAAACATCTACCGCTCAAATAGTAGACTTCCTCCTTTATTTGAGATCTTCGAGGGGCCTGTCTTTCTCCACAACAAAGGGATATATAGCAATGCTTAGCTCTGTTTTCCATCATAGAGGCCTTGACATTTCTGCTAATCAAGATCTTTCTGACCTTATTAAGTTGTTTAATATTTCCAGGTCTAGGAAGGAGGAGACCTCTTATGGAATCTGGATGTAGTCCTTAAGTGGCTTTCTAGTCTGCTCTTTGAACCTATACACTCTTCCTCTCTGAGGGACCTGATGAGGAAAACTATTTTTCTTGTGGCTCTGGCCACTGCAAAGAGGGTCAGTGAACTTCACGTGATTGACAAGAGGATTGGTTTTTCTCAGGGAGATGCAGTTTGCTCCCTCTTCTTAGGTTTTTAGGAAAGAACAAAAAACCTGTCACAACCTTGACCTCGATCTTTTTACCATTAAAAGTTTAGCAGGTATTTTAGGGATGGAAGAGGAGGAAAGAGCTCTGTGCCCGGTGAGAGCCCTCAGGTACTAACTACAACGAACCAAGAAGATTAGAGAACAGTCTAGTAATCTGTGGTGCTCCGTTAAAAATCCCTCTAGACCCTTGTTGAAGAATGTCATTTCTTTTTCTTGAGAGATCTCATTATAGAATCACACTCCCAGATAGCAGGGAATGACTTACCAGTCTTGAAAACTAGAGCACACCCTGTCAGAGCAGTTGCTACATCAGTAGCTTTTAAGCACAACCTTTCCCTCTCTTCCATTCTGCAAGCAACGTGCTGGAGGTGCACATCAGTGTTTGTGATGTATTATTTGCAGGACAGTGAGAAAATATACGAGAGTTTTAGTACCTTAGGACCTGAGTCCGTAGCTGGCGTAGTGTTGGGTGAAGAAGTGTAGGAAGTATCCCTTCCTTTTTTCTGTCTCTTTGCCTTGAACAAGGTGTTGAGTCCTAGGGGAGCCTGGGGCTTACAGTGTACCTGGAGTGCCCACTGGTTTTAGTGTTGGGTAGTGGTCATGTTCTTAATTAAATGGGGTAGGTGACATCATTGTCTGGTATTTTTGTATCATGGTATTGTGGCCTGGGCAGGGGCAGATGTGTATGCTTTGTTGGGCCTTTGGTAATGACCTTCGCCGCAAAGCTCCTTTTAATACTTTGTCAGCCTTCGGAATACTCTTTCACTGCGAAGTTTCTCACTTCACTAGAGGCGCTCCATGGCTGTACCGCCATGCCGCTACAGGTTGAGATGAGCACCAACCAGAGGCAATATTTACCTGCAGCAGCTCTCTCACCAGGTAAGGAAACAACAACAAGAAGCATTGTTTCAATGCTAGCCTATTTTTCCTTCCCTCAAGTCCATTAACGTTATCAATATTTTGGGGCTTTACTATTGTCCATGATTTCCCACGGCCTTCCAATGTGGAATCAGCTAAGTAATTACTGTACTGGGTAAGTTACATATATAAAAATGACGATTTTTATGATGAAATAAAGTTTCATATAAAATTACCCAGTAATTACGGATGGAACCCACCCACCTCTCCGCGCATGGACATTTAAGCATAAACGAATTAAGCTATTGGCTGTGTTGTTCCTCTCTCTTACCTTGAAAGTGGGTGAGGTCTTGTCACCCACACGGACAAAAGAATTGCTACTGCGAAATTCAAAATTCAAGCTACCGTCGAGTAGAAACTCTTAGCTAAATAATTACTGGGTAAGTACAGTATATATAAAACTTTATTTTATCACGTAAAAATGTCATTTCATGCCTTTTCCTCCATACTGACACTGGTTAAGATCATATGTAAGCGTTGATATGGTATTAAGGATGTGTCAGTATAAAAATTATTATAGAGGATTATGCTTTTCTGTAAGGTACAAAAGTTATGTACAGTTTAATTATATATTTTAAATATAACTTTAATCATACCATTATGCACAACCATTCCACAACCTTACAGAGTACTATAGATACTTAAGTGATTTTGTTACAGATTGAGTTTTTGTGAAAATCAGATGATGTCCAGGTTTGAATAAAGTGATGAATGACTCTATTGACTTTCACTTTGGCACATCTTCCCATGATAGATATTTTGTCATGGAGGTGTGATAAACCCTGATTTCGGGGTCTGGGAGTTGGACATTGGAGAGCTTGTATTATATTACCAGCTGGACTCCATTGATTCCTATTCTGGATAGTACATCTGCCACTGGGTTTTTCTGCTGGAATATGTCATATGATGTATAATGTATTCTGTGGGGCAGAATATACATTTTGTTTATTGTAAAGGCCATGGATGAGTAGCTGGTGATCCATTAGAGTGGTAAAACTTGTGCCCTGGGATAGGTGCCTGAAGTGTCAGGTGTTTAGATACATGGCTGAAGTTCCTGTTGAAGGTGCTGAACTTCCACTCAGCTGGGTTGTTTTCTGCTGAAGAAGCTGAAGGGTTGGGCTTCTTGGTTGGCTTTGAATGTATCGTGTTAGGTTGGGCCTCAGGTTAAAATCTTGTGTATTACTGAGGGTGTTGTAGAGAGCAGCTTGTGATTTTTGCATTGTGAATTCCTGGCGAGCTTTTATGGGAGTGATACCTTAGAGGGCAGGTGTAGATGCCATTTGCTAAGATTTAATGACCCAGAATTCAACAATGGGGGCCCCGCTGACCCACTTGTTGGGATGAACTGCCAATTCATTATTGCAAAGTAGAGAAAGGATGGCTCTGACTTGTTTCTGGTCCTTGTTTGGGTTCCTAGAGGAGGTGAGGTTGTTTCAAAGTAGCAGGAAGGCCATGGAGAATTTTGTCCATCTGCCTCATTAACATGGCCCCTGAGTTATGGGAGCCAAAGGTAGATTAGTTAAAAGTGTAGGTCCCAAAAAGCGTGAAGCTTACAAGGGTGGAGGTGATGTCTGCCATGTTCTGAGTGAGTAGTGGTCAGGCTCTGTAGTCTGTGTAGGGATACCAGGATCTGTCTTTTTTTCATCATATAAAGTAGAGAGGCCCAAGGGCTGAGGGCCTCCTGGCAAAAACCTATAGTTCCATTTCCTAGTGGGTTTTCTGTGGGCAGACAGTGGAATTTTGGGTGGACAGGGCCTATTGTTTTTTTGTGGTGTTACATGCTGTGCTTTGCTTGGATCCAAGGGGTCTGCTTTTAGTTCTATCCTGAAGCACTTGAAAACTCCTGCAAGAGTGTGTGGAGACCCATCAGACCCGCTGAGGAGAAGGATGGATGTTAGGGGCCAGTGGTGATGGTGTCATCTGGGAGCACTAGATACCTGCAAAGCCTTGATACAAGGTAGTCATCACCAACCAGTCGTCCAGGTACCTCAGTAGTCTAATATATCTACTTACTGCAAGCCAGGCTGTCACCAGTCCAATAAAACAAGCTTTTGAATTGATCATCTTTCCCTGAGATTGTGAACCAGAAGAATACCCGGGGAGACCAATTTATTGATACCTGAAAATGTGTATTGTACTGGTTCACAGACACTAAGAAGTAATCCTTTTGGTTGGAGCAGCAGCCAGTGATTATGTTTATACAAAAGTCTGTTATGTGGGTAACAAACAGATGGCTGTAGAAGCCTCACAGATCTCTTGTCACCGCTTCTACAGCTTCTTTGATTATCACTGACCTCACCTCTCAGTCTAGTGCAAGAAACTTCGAATTCTTTGTATAAGAATTGAATAGAACTGGTGTTAGTGAAAGAATGAAGCCTGCATCCAGAAACAGCAGTGTACAGTATCTTCAAGGTTATCACTACTCACAAGTCAGACTGATCTGTTTCCACTAGGAACCAAAGTTCTGGAAACTAACTCTCACTAGATATGGATTTGGCTGTGTGGGTGAAATCTTCATCTCCTCTAAAAAAGGAGATTTATGGCTCCAGAGATGATGGAAAATGAAGTATCAGATTGCCCTGTGATCTCATTACTGTCTGAATGGTCAGTGCATCTAACCTCTCCAGAAAGTTGACCAAGTCAAAAGGAAAGAGTTCATAGTTCACTATGTCCAAGGCTCTAAGGCTTTGAAAATATGAGACAGAAAACAGAAGTCCATGAGGACTGCATCTCTTTTCTTGGGGATATAATTAGCTAACAAATGCACGGTTGCGTGGACATCAAGAATAGAGTCCCATACTAAAAAGGTAACCAGTCTTCTTGCCTTATACAAATACAAATCTGAGTTCATAGAGATGCTTTCAAGCAGCTTGCCCATAGCACCAAAGAACCTGCTCCTGCAGTTTGCAGTTACCAACATCTTGCAAGGGGACTTCTCATTGGAATCCATTTATGCCAAAAAAGAATGATTTAAGGCCTTGGAAGAGAGGAAGAAAAGTTATTTGTTAATGCATAGGTACCTTGGAGGCTGTCTGGCAGAATTTGGGCAACTATCCCACGAACTGTTCTGTCTGGAATATGTGACCCTCAGTGCAAAAATGTGGCATCACCAGAGGCTTATCTTACTTTGACTTTGATCATTTTCCTTCCATGCGCTCCCTGATGTCAACAGTGGTTGCAGCAACTTCCACTTCATTCAAGAGTTCCATGCCATTTTCTGTGGTGATCTAGGTGCCACAGCAGAAGAGACAATGGGAGACTTTAAGCACTCTTCCAAGTTAAAGACTATGTATATCCAGCTCAAAGCCTCATTAAATGAAGCCTCATCATGCTGTGAAAGAGCAGTCATTATTGTTGTATGACATGAGTGTTGACCAGATACGATGTGCACAGGCAGAAGAGAAATAAAATTCTAGATGTGGCTTGTCTTGGAAATCAAAGCATGAAAATGAGAGGCAGTGCACGTCCATTTTTTAAGGTGCTGCTCGGGTATGGCAGTAGACAAAAGCAAGCAGTAACTCCATGTATTGGTGTTTGGTCATTGATTATAGATGCATGCTTTGAAATGCCATGTATTAGGATGAGGAGTCACAATTGCAGCTGCAATAACAAAATTCCATTTCAGAGGAAATCAACTAAAATTCACTTAGGTACAGGGGCCATGGGACTGACAGGTTTCATTAATATGGGACTGAGATTAGAAAACCAACTAAAACTTACTGAGCTAGTAGGCATAAGTGTAGGATTGCAACCCCATTGATTTATGTCTGTCTGACTTTTAAGTCTTTCTCAAGTCGTGAGAATGGATCTAATTGTACAGCATTTGTATGGGAGATGAAGAGTTGCTGAAATCAAATGGTAAGAGGAAGTTCATGAGTCACTTGGACAGTGACAACTCCTTTTATAGCTACTCGTGGCATGCACATTGCTACTAGAGGTATGATATAAAAGGATAAGAGTAGCTTGCACCTCGGTTAAAGTCAAGGTATTCTCATAGAATAATATTCAGGCCAGGTATGGTATCTAATGGTGCCACAGGAGCAAGAGCAGCACTGGAGCCATGAAAAGTGCTAGTGTACTCATCAGCAGGTGCCATGGGTGCCTGAACTGATGCAGGTTAAGAGTACAATACATGTATACCTCAGCAGAGATGGCAAAGACTTTTAAGCCCCTGGGGTCTGATGACCATGGATCAGAAGGGGTAACATCATCATCAGGACCTGAGGAAGATTCTTATCCTCAGGCATTTCTTGAAAAGCTTAAATAAGATTTGCTCCATCAAATAATGTGTGGACCTGTAAAGGTAACTTTTGAGGCAGAAGGTTTTGCATGGGAAGACCTTGATGTGGCAGAAAATGAATGGGTACATACTAGAAAACACAGAGGAAGATAGCACACCTCCTTTACCTGAAGTTTTAGCTCACTTATTATGTCTCATGCTTTTTATGGAAAATTTGTCAGGCTTATGACCAATCCTTACGTAACTTTCATGTTATTTCTGATGTACAAACTTGGCACCTGTACATGCTATGCAGCAGATTGTCATTGTTCTCCTCCTGAACATATTCTTTGGTGCTACTTACTTAAAGCACTAATACACATACATTGTGAATGGAGTTCAGACAGAAGGAGTACAGGACAGAGAAGAGTGAAAGGAACTCCTTTTGTGTCTAAACCTATAAAGAGATACTTTAAATATTAGACCAGGAATGCCAGATATTCCATAAAATATGTCTAAAGATTTTATAGGAGTTCTTGCAGATACTGTCAATTTAGCAGAAACGATGCAGCAAAGACATTACATCAATGTGGTTGAAATTTTCAGAATTATGAGAACAGCTAAGAACCTCTAGGAAGTTTCATATGGCAGCTCTGGAGCCCATTACGTCTTGAAGGCACCTCTTAATAAGCTTTCCAGTAGTGGTTGGGGTCTACGATGAATTCAGCAATCAGATGTAGATTATCACTTTTCACTGAGGGAGAGGGAAGATTAAGTTAATTACTTGTCTGTAGTTTGGTGGCTTTCACCAAGTTTTGCATACCTGTAGGATGATTTTTTGTAGTTTTGTCTTGAATGGATTTAAAGAACAGGAGGCTTCAGAACCTACAGAGCAATAACAAATCTCTCTCTGATGGACTGTCATTTTAGAAGAGCACAGAAGTGGCCTTTGAAGACTAGATATTACAACTATGACATGGTGTCTGGGAATTTGCATATTATGGGAGCTTCAGCATCTATCTTTGATGGATGAATCTGACTGACAATAACTGTAGGCCCAGCACCAGCCAAGATTTCTTGTGAACTGAGGGCCATTCTTCCAGCTGATTTTGAAATTGCTTAATTTCCTTGATAGCAATATGTTAGGTTACTTGTGATGATGCTGGTGTGTGATCTTCTCTATATTTTTGAAGTTCATCCTTTCTTACTGCAGTAGCATTTGTCTCCGTTGTAACTATTGTACTAGTGTGTCTGGTGGTAATTTCCTTTACCATACACCCAGTTATCATCGCTTATTTAAACATTAGTGCTAAACAGTCCCAATTTTGAGATAAGACACTGGTTGAGGACAACTTGACTTATCCAGAATTACCTGGAGTTTCATTGTTTACAACCGAGACTGATGGAGCTGGATATTTCTTACTTTAGAGTGGTGACAGAAGCCAGTGGTGGTCTGATAGGAGGCCATGAAATGCCCTACCATCAGTACCTTATAGAGTACCCTTGGGACTGCAGTAGATCTTGATGGTATGTACTGGAAACATTCAGGTGTGCCATCACATTCTTCTCATTGCCAGTCTTGTTTGAAAAACCCTATCCATGACTGAAACCACCAGTTTTGGTGTCATTTTATTTAAAGACTTTTTGTGGGGAAATAAAGGTTACCAAATCCAAAGTCAAGAGAAGTGAAAGTGTTCTCACCAAGGAATCCAGTATTTCTGGAAAAAAAAATCAAACAGAAGTTGTTACCTTGTGCAGATCATTACATAGAAATCTCCCCCTTTCATAAAAAAAAATTGCCAGTGTTGAGGGCCATTGGGAACAAATGGAACACTGCTTTCCCCTTAATAAATTTGCCATTTATGACCATTTCCTACTATTGTGTAAGGATCTTGCTTAATTTGTTCTTTCTTCTCAAAGATCTTACTGTCTAAGAGGGATGCCTTGTGTGTCCCTCATCTTTATGAAGGGGGAACTGTTTTTGTCCATACTGTATCTTTGTCTTTGAAATTCTTTAAGGGATTAGATTGTCTTGCAGGAGTGAACCAGTATCTGAATTCTCTTTCTCAGTTTTGTCTTAGATTGGGGCATACTCTCCTTCAGTATTGTCCTGATTACATAAATGGCCTACTTCAAGTTCACCATCTGTTAGGGAGAGGAAAGTTCGCTGAGGCATTTGGCCTTGTGAAACAATAAGGTTACTGCCTTCTTCCAATAAGTCTGTGAGAGGCCGTTAGTGAGAACCAAATAGGGAAAACAAAATTACTGTAGCTCCAGTCAGACCCCCCTTTCCCCCCTTTTCATCCCAGTGGGAAATCACTGAAGGGTGAGGAAGGGAGAGCAACAGGACCAAGATAAAGTTGTTTCAGTGCCCAAACATATTCACCAACCAAGTAATGAAATAAAAGTTATTAGAGAGATGAGTTGTACAAGGAAAGACATATCAAAATCATAATATTCATCATCTTCACAGTACCAACCAAACCAGAGCCTGCAGTCCTCAAATAGTTTAGTATCCTGCAGCATAGACGTATCTGATGACTACAGTAAGACTAACCTGAAGCAAACTCAACTAAAGAGGCAACTAAAGAAAAGGAAAATGACACAAGCAAGCAGCTTTGATTCTGAAGGTCATTCACACAATGTTGTAGTCTTGAGGCAAAAAGTCTAGTAGCAGTAGGAAATGAGAGCAGCTGAGCACAGTATCTTGGAGTTGCTGAGCTACCTATTAAGGCAGCAATCAAAAAGAAGCTATTCTAATAAAGAACTACTTTTTCATTTAAATGATATGGCAACATGATTAGATGCCTCATGAAACAAGACAGATTAATGAACACAAAGGTATTTTTGTTAAAGAAAACTGGCAAGTGCTAATGAAAGTAAGTGATAAGTCACTTCCCTACTCAGTTGGTTAGCTAATTTTCCTCGGTGAGCTACCATAGGAACACCCCATGCAAATAGGCTGTCATTATTTTTTTAAATCCTTATATCTTCATGTTGGAAGGTTGGTGCCCTGGAGAAATACTGCATCAGGTACAAAACCTGTAACCCTTAGAGGGTGACGAATTCCCTTATAAAAAAATCCTTGAAACTCCTCTTTATGCACTTCATCATATCCTTGAGGGTATGAATGAAGTGCGGTTTAACTGTTTTGATATTGAATTTGTAAAGGTAACAGATTTCCTTCCAAAAGAGGACTGATGTTGCAATAAAGGTACTGCCCTTTTTTCAATTTTATTTTGTAGCTTCGTATACTCATTACTCCTATTAAGGCCAGCAAAAATCATGCCGCTGAGCCAGCAGAGATGCTACAGATCTTTGCTGATGATAGGAATACTGGCCATGGAAGCACAATACCAGATTTGGCAGCTTAGTCTGCATGGCAAAAGCAGTTATATGAAAACACTGGCCCCCTGTCTACTAAGCAGGTAAATGATTGGAATGAGTGATTCCTCTTGCAAGAGAAAATGTTCTCAAGTCTCTGTTATGGTGGCAATGGGTTTGGTTATTGGCCCCCATCTGTAATATCCTAATTGCAATACACTCCTGAACACCTGAATTAGCCTTGGTTACCCACCAGCCCAAACTATATCCCCGTAACTTTTACCCGCTAATTGGGTAATTAACTGTCAGCGTTACCAACACCTACAGGAAATCTTGTCAAGATGAGTTACCTGAAGCACTGTTGGCAAGCGCTGCTGCAAGTCCCAGTCGTTCGAGGCAGGTTTCCCCAATTGCTTTCTGTTCACCTTGCTGCATGGATGTTTCCTGCTTCAGGCGAACTTTTGGTTATTGCCTGACCCCCGTATACTGACTTTATTGATATCGGATAACAACTTGGACCGGTTTTTCACCTTTTTTTCCTGGATTGTTCTGTCGCCTGGCATTGGATTTTTCTCTCCTGTCTGGACTCTGGCTCGTTTTGGACTCGCGATGGATAGATTGGATAAAAAGAGGCCCCCCCTTGGGTAGCGCAACTGCTTCAACCTCGGCTACAACTACTGCGACCAACACCGCAACTGCTGGAGACGCTCACCGATCGTGCACAGCTTGCAAACGGAGGATGAGTACCCTCAAATACGATAGACATTCAGTTTGTATAGCTTGTAGGAAGGTGCAGTGCAGCTTAACTTTGAGGTGTGACGAATGTAGGTCATGGTCAAAAGATCAGATGGAGGATTATGTTAAGCATAGAAAATCTCTAGCTTCCAAGAGCAAATGCAGGGAACCAGCTGTAGAAACTCAGAGTTTAGATAAAGAAGCTATAGAATTGGAGTTATTCAGGAAGTTGGAAGATAAATTATCAGCTAGCATGACAAATTTATTTTCTAGTTTTATGACTAAGTTATCAGAATTCAAAGAACAAAATATAGGTAATAGGGAAACAGAAACTAACCATTCTTTTTCAGCTCCCCTGCCTGTTCCAGAACCAGCCCTAATGGGTGCCAGGGGTCATGGAGAACCGCAAACCTCGAAGGTAGGATCTGCAGGCCCCCCCGGCACGGAGCAGGCGTGTTAGCAGCAGATGTCCCCCTTTCTTTGGATAGTGTAAGTCCAGAGGTAAATCTAGAGATAGGATTGACACAGACGAATAGGGATAGTGAGGTAGCAAAGAGTGTAGGAGAGAAGTTGAAGGTGCAGTCTTTTTGGGGGACAGGTGTAATTAAGGCTCCGGGATCTCTGTTAGATCCAGCAGTGGTTCTTTTTCTGGCTGCAGTCTCCTTGCAACAAAATGTTGCTAAATTAGTTGAAGAGGATGTAGATTTAGTAGTAAGTTTGCCAGGTTCGGGAAGGTCGCAGGATTTTCCTTCCTCTTCGAGAGTTCCTTTTTCTTCTGGGGATAAATTTTCATTGGTTGGTGATGGTTCATTTGATAGGACATTAAATGTAGCAGAATATAATGCTAATTTACTGGGTCTTTCTAAAGGGTATAGGTCATTGGTCAGACAGTGTTTTAATATAGGGTATTCGAATATCCATGATCATGTAATGAAGAATTTCCCGGAATTCACAAATGATGTATTGCAAGATTATCAGGGAGGACCAGAATCTGTATATTTTCTTTCTCTAAAATCTATGGCCTCTTCTGTAACCTCAGATTTCTCCCTATCCTCTACGGCTTCCAAACCTTCTTCCGCTACTCTTTCTCAACCTTCCCTCTTTAGCCACCTTTCAGGGAACATTCCGGGTGCTTTAGTAGCTCATCCAGCATCTATGCCATTATGGGTTTGTCTTCAGTGCCATCTGCGGCGAATCCTGTACCATCGCAGGCTTCTGATCTAGTTGCTGCAGCAGTTGGCGGTGCGCCTGCCGCAGTGTTTAATTCTGCAGTTCCAATAGTTTCTGCAATTCCCCTGGTACCTAAGATGTCTAGTGTTTCGTCTTCTCCTGTTTCTTTGGGTTCGGTACCTGTAATCTTCCCTTCGAAACCCTTTCGAGTTTGGGGCCAATTGGAACGTTCTCTACCTGCCCAACATCGTCGACAGGAGCTCTGGTAGTAACTCCGGGTGTGGCATCTTCCTTTCTTCTTCCTTCGGTTCCTCCTTTTTCAACTTTTCCGACAGGTTTCTTTGTCCCTCTGGCTAAGGCAGTCTATGTAGGTTCAGGTTTGATTTCAGGTAATCAGGGACCCTTTCCCTCTTTTTTAAGTAGGGGGCCTTCTGTTCTGGATCCCCAGTCTCATGCAACCCTGCTACATCCGGGTTTGTGTGGTGCGGGTGTTGCAGTCTCTCCGCTCTCAGAAGTGAGCGTTGTCCGCCCAGGTGTGACCGACTCAGATGTTGCATCATCATCTTTGGAGGGTGTGGGTTTTGCACAACCTATTTCTGTGACTCCCAATTCATCAGGTGTCCGTATTGCGCACCCAGCGGTGTCGTGTTCCGGATCATCAGGCTCAACGTTTATTAGGGGTCGGCCTGTCTCCTTTCCGGTTTCGGCTCAGTTGGACCAATTTGACAAAGACTATTCCTGTGAAGAAGAGGATCAGATACCGGAGGCTAGTTTTCCTTCGGCCAATGAGTCTGAATGCAGATGGATGTTGGATTTTATCCACTTGCTGTATCCACAGGCCAAGGCTCTGGAGGAGCCGATACAGCAAAACCAAGGGATTTTCGAGTCGCTTTATGCAATGAAGCCGGTGATAACACAGTCACTAAAGAATCTAGTCTGTTTGCAATATCGAGCAGGCTTGAGAGAGGCTGATACAGGTTAGCAGTAGTGATAGGATCCTGTAAGCAGGGGTTCACTTTGCTTCCATTCGGAAGGGCTTTTATAGGGTCGTGGCAACTCTCTGTGGGTGGTAGGTGCTGCTGAACGAAAGCCCGGGTAGAGGTTCTTCCTATCTCCGGTTCCATCATGGAACTGTCTTGTATCTATCTCAACAGGGGAAGCCAGTATCTTAGAAGACACTCATAATCAGTTGAGGCGCTAATGCACACTATGATGTTACCCGGGTCTGATGGGGGTTCTCAAACAGGATGGCTATTCTCTGCCTGACCCAACACTTTTCGGCCAACCTCTTCATGTCGGTTTCCAGGGGCTTGCACACCAGGCAAACGTTTCCAGGGTGTTCTACGTTCTTAGGGAAGGGGAGAGACTTCTATCTGAACCACCTGCCTCTCATTTTCCTGACATCCATGAGAGGGCGCTGAGGAGGGCTCCATTGGTGCTCAGCAGCAGTTTGTTCAGAGAACAAGAGATGTGTCGGCAATGGTCAACTTTGTGTCGTCTACTTCTGCAATGGAGCCGCAGCAGGCAATGATTGGGGTCGAGCGCAGAGTGCCAGATCCCCAAGGGGCACAGAATGTCTTCTCTTCAAAAGTGCTAACTCTAAGTCGCCAGGAAGTTCTCCTAAGAGAGCTGATTTGCTTCAAGCTTTCTAGTTCTGGCCTTGGATCCGAAACCTTCCAATTGCAAGAAGGATTTTCGAAAATAGGAGACATTCCCTTTGCTTGCACCAGTAGGAGATTGCCTTGCCCCGTTCTGGGACATCTGGAAGGATTGGGGCACGGAGAGTTGGGTAGTGGAGGTCTTAAGGAGGGGTTACAGAGCCCCATTTTCACTCTCGTCCTCTGCTATCCAACTCACCAGTGCATCTTCAGTTACAGTACTCCCCTTCTTCCATCGGGGATTAGCTTTGGCGGCAGAGATCCAAGTCCTTTTAGAGAAGGGAGCCTTAGAGCCCTCTCCCCTTCTCCGGGTTCTACAGCCGGATCTTCGTGGCCCCAAAGCGGGAGGATCTTGGAGACCTATCATAGACCTCTCGGTCTCAACAAGTTTGTAACCTCAACGGTTTCATATGGAAAACTTCCCAGTCGGTGCTGCTTGGTTGGTCTGGAGGAAGATTGATGATTTCAGTGGACCTCAAGGGACGCCTATCTCCAGGTTCGATTCATCAGGAATCTGGAAGTTCCTTCTGTTTCTCGGGTCCAACTGGAACATTCCAGTTCAAAGTCCTCTGCTTCAGTCTGACACAGCACTTCAGGTATTCACAGGAGTGATGTCTCCTGTTTCAGACATCATGTATCGTGAGGCTTCTGAATGTGAAGATACCTCGACAACTGGCTGGTTCAAGCTTCATCAGAAGGCAAAACTCTGCAGGCGAGGGATTTTCTTTTGAACATATGCCAGGAGTTAGGCATAAGAATCAATTTCGAAAAGATTTCTGTATTTCCAACACAAGTAAAGATGTACCTGGGAATGATGATTCAGACGTGTCTTTAGAGGGCTTTCCCAACAGAAGAACGAGTTCTAGCGACTTCAAGCAAGCTGGAAACTTTCATGTCAAACAAAGTGCAGCCTGTGAGCTTATGGAAAAGCCTGCTGGGCCAGATGGCCTCCCTCTCCCTTCTTGTTCCAGGGTCTCGTCTGTGGATATGTTCTCTGCAGGTGTGTCTCAGGAATTGCTGGGACTTCGGGAAGGGAGCGCGTCAATAATCTGGGACGATTCTTGCCTGAAGGATCTTTGGTGGTGGTCAGAAGAACATCATCTGACCATCAAGCGTGGAATTGGACCTCCCCTTCCAACATACATACATCTGTACACAGATGCCTGCCTCAGATCAGGTTGGGGTGCAACCCTGGGGAATCTCAGGCCCAGGCCTTTGGAGGGATCTGGATCAGGAGGAGTCCATAAATTACAGGGAATTAAGAGCAGTTGAGAGACTTGAGTTGCTTTGGCCAGAACAGGTTAGCAACAAGGAATGCGTTTCTGCGACAACGTTACAGCAGTATCATATCTCAAAAGGAGAGGGGAACAAGATCACAGGTGTTGAAACCAATAACACAGAGAGTTCTCTGTTGGTGCGAAGAAACACAGCTTTGCTCATTCCCCAATTTGTCAGGAAAGCTCAACGCGTCTTGGCGGACGCTCTGAGTCGGTCTCAGGAAGTTCACATTCAACTTCTCCCATACATGCAGGCTACAATAGCCACATGGGAGGTTCATCGTGCTTCTCCATACATGAGAGTGCCTTGATTAGCCACATGGGAGGTTCACGTCCCCCCTCCATACATGAGAGTGCTTTGATTAGCCACATGGGAGGTCTTCTCCGCTATGCTTGGGAGGCTGTGATTTAGCCACATGGTGGCTGGTTTGCTGCCCTCTATCCATGAGGAGGTTTAAATACCATGAGAGGTAGCTGGCTGTGGACAGTACCGGGGCTTGAGACTGATGTCGAGGGTGCTCTCTCTGCAGGCATCCCTCTCGTGTCGGGTGGATAGCCAGGTGAGGATACATGCATATAGGGCAGAGTAGGTGAATAATGAGTTACCTGCCTTCTCATGGGCAGTCAGGCTGAAATTAGATTGATCCACCTCCTCAAAATTTTGTTAACCGAGCTAATTCAGGTGTTCAGGAGTGTATTGCAACAGAAGTTTTCATAATAAAACTAATATTGTAATATTTCTAATTGAACACCTGAATGATTCCCACCCTCTCCCCCCACTTTAATTTGATTAGTGGATTCGCAGCTGGGGACCCACACTCCACGCGGGCTGGGACTTGCAGCAGCGCTGCCAACGATTACTTCAGGTAACTCATCTTGACAAGATTTCCTGTAGGCATTGGTGGCTGACTGGTACTTACCCAATTAGTGGGTAAAGTTGCGGGGATATAGTTCTGGCTTGTGGGGTAACCAGGGCTGATTCAGGTGTTCAGGTAAGTATTACAGCATGTAGTTTTATTGAAAACTTCATATCTATTTTTTCCCCAGAGTTTCCCCTTAGCCATTGGTGAATCCCAATGCCCATCGGTGAATTCAGAAACACCACTCAGCAGAATGATTAAGTCTTGAGAAATTAGCAAGTGAAAATATGGGAATAAACTATTATTGCTGCATATTACTTATTCCATGAAATCTAATTGACTAATCAGATCATAAAGGATACTAGATTTTTTTAGTTTCATCTCTCATCAGATCAGTTTTGTTATTAATACTAGCAGTTTGTTATAACAAACTTTTAGTATCTTAGTCTTTCCTAGAATCCTCTTGCATTTACTTTTTATGCCTGGAGTGAAATTTTTGTCCATCAGAACAGGATTAATGCTGTAGTTTTTCATGGTTAAGATTTTTACCTATAAAATAATACTTTAGTACTGCAATGTGCTCAAATGACTTTTAGTTTTCATAGCAGTTAATCAAAGTTTCCATTGAAGAAAGTCTACATCAGCTTTTTATCATTAAATAATACATTTAGTCTTGTTTTTTATTTCTCATGAATTGGATAGCCAGAAAATATATATGCTATTGTATACTTAGTCTATTGAAAATAGAATTTCCAGTGGTATATATGTTATAGTTAAACTAGTTTTCTTTATTCCATGAAAATGTATGAATCAGCCTCATGGCTATTGCACTAAAATGAATTTGCTCTTTATACCTGCCTCATCAATCAGTGAAGACTTAGGGCCACCCCTCTGTACTTCGGTGATTATTAGGTTTACATGTACAGTATCTACTTTACGGGACTTTTACTTGAAACTTTTGAAAATGTTAATATTTTTAGAAGGTATTAATGCTGCATTTGGTAATGTTTCCTGCAAAGAAGACATACTCAAGTGCCATTTGGAAAAAAGGGTAGTTTTCATTACCGTTCTAAATTTAAGTACTGTATGTAATATAATTAATGTTTCTGAATTCAATATTGTTTTGTTCAAGCTCTTAATTTCTTGTTTCATACTTAAGTGATAAGATGCTAATGTAATCTATAAGAGTACAGAAGTGCTCCTTAATTTGTAACAACAGTTTTGCACTTTTCCACTAGCTTTAGTTCTTTAAAATCTTCGGTTACTACTATCAGATATTTTGTATTCCTTGAGATTTGAATTCTGTATATACATCAAGCTGTAGGAAAAATCTTAAGGATTAGAAAAAATACCTCTAAGACTAAAAAGTTTATTCCAGTAATGACATGTCGAAGAGAACTCTCAGCACTTGGTAAGATCACTGATTTAGTAAGAATTTAGATGAAACCTCAAACAAGTTTTAGATTTACAATAAAATGAATTTGGTTTTAGGAATGTAATAGACAGATTGGTTGAGAAAGAAACTGTGCATAGCTGTGGAAATTAGCTAAATAAATTACATTAAAAACACTTTAGAGCTATGGGCCTCTTTTTTTTCAGTTTTCAAAACTTTTCAATAACACTGAATCCATTCTCATAATTCACACCCATTCTTGTCGTAGAACTCATTCAGTTGGTATAAAAGCAAAGGTAATTTCATGTATTTTTACAAAAGATGAAATTGCATTTAATTCTTACTGTACAAAAAAATCTTGATATTTTCAAGAGTTTTAGTTAGGTAATTTTAGAGCAGTTTATTTCAACCCTCTGAAATGAAATGATTACAATGGTTTTTTACTTTACATACAAGCAAGATATCGTTTATTTGACCCTTAAAATGCACTATTCCCCTCATTTTCATTGGAGCGACTGTTGACAGATTACAGTGTTGCTACTGACAGATTACAGTTTACTACACACTAATATCTATCCTTTCATTTTCTACCTTAGTATCTGTTAACAATGGCTCTTAGTAGACTTTAACACTAGTGCATGAAGGTAAACAAATCTGTATGACTAAAATCTATTTTGGTGTCTAAAATTATTCAGTTGATTATTCATTGCTCGTCATCTTTACAACCTCATGCATTTTTAAATCATGGAGATGGTTTACAAAGAATCTTAAGTTCAGAGCAGCAGACAAATCTTCCTAAAAACAAAACTGGCTAACATGGTCACTTAACTTTAACTAATATTACAATTATAATCTTTGGTTAAAGATCATATACAAAATCAATTCATATCAATATTCAAAGAATCGACCTCTGAAAAACCAAGTTTTTGCTTTACTGTATAGCAATACAACAGTTAATACAATTACTTTTAATGTAGCACTGCATCTGCATGTCTTAAACATCATCCTGAGGAAACTGCAAAGAAGCAAGCAATGTCACTAATAATATATGGTTGGCAAACACAGCACTAGACTCATGCTTGGCACTTTGGGAGACAAATATGAACGCTACCAAGCATTCAGACTAGCATTTCCATGCTAAACCAGACTTAAATCAATAAATATTTTAAGTAACAACTTCATCTTTTTATTGGTCACAAAACACTGTGATTTAGCAAAGATAATCCATAACAGTGACAACATACCATATTTCATATTCCGGTCTCATTACCCACCGATACCTATCCTTACTCTTAATGTCACTCCAGAACCGACATGTACTCTTACCTGATATAGGAAAAAAATAACAGTATACAGGAAAATCTTCAGAAAGAACCAATATTGTGGATAAAACAAGAACTACAATTACTACTATACTGATATGTCCAAACTGCACATACCTATCTCTGGATACTATTCCAAGAAAAGTAACCATGGGGAAAACAACAATATTAAAATACACTTACTTGATTGAATTTAAATGGATATAATCCTTAAAAAATATGTTTTATGTATATATATATTCATATATATATCATATGATTGAAGTAATGATGGGACACTAAACCTTTTATTATGGGGAAATTACTGTATGCAGGATGTGGGCATTAAATACTTAAGATAAAGGGGTTCAAAAACCTACACATGAATTTTAAAAGAACATATTTATTTTACAAAAAAAACACAAATATGTTATTTCCATTTATAAATAACTACTGGAATGACTTAGGTTAGCAACCAGCATCACGTCATTTCACCGTCACAAAGCGTTCACAGTGGAAGACCAGCAGCAAGCAGTCGTTAGTTCACATGCTTCCGGACTTTTACCATTTAATACTTTAGTAATGTCCTTGCATCCACTTCACACTGATAGTCTGGTTCCTTTTTTTAAGCTATGTTAAACATCTGTATATATTTTTTTAGGTATCTATTAACAAGTTTCCAGTCACTTAGAAGCACCAAACTACAGGTATACACTTGCAAGCGTATAATACTGCAATACAACCCTCTTTGTTGTAGGTACTAAAGGCATGAAACAAAGTATGAGAACCAAACAATTATCACAAAACATAGGGCTCCTTTAGTCTTAACTTACACACAAATCCTGTAAAATTTAGCAGTGAACAGAATATCTCCAGTAGAACATAAAGCTTTCCAAAGCTTGACTAACTTATGTACCTACAGTAGTATAGGTACTAATTTTGAAATTAATGAAAGCAAAAGCCTAAAAAGTAATTAAAGGTACCGTATCCAATTTCCTTTGATTTCATATTGTAATCTAGGAGTTAAAACTAAATAGACATTTCATTGTGAAACCATAGCACTTCTATAGAACAGTTCCTCGATTACACCTCTCAAAGCTTCAATCATACAGTTGTCTCCAATTCTTCATGCACCATGGTTTGAAACTGCTCCTGGCCTGAAAAGAGTAACACAATCATTAGCACCAATAGGGTTTTTTTTTTAGCTTACTAATGTTAATATCCTAATTTGTATTAAAGCAGGTACAAAGCAGCACATTGAATGTACATTTGGCACTGTATGCACTGACATCATTTAACAAAGAATGCAATCATGGCATAAGCACTGAAAGCCCATTACTTAATGAAAGCTTTTGCCAGAAAATATAGATAAATTACCTAAACTGCAAATTTCTAAGAAAAAGTTCTACAAATTATTGAATATTGTGGTAAAGGACTTATTATAGAATTTAATCTTTAACATGAAATTCATGCAGTTAAAGTTGAAGGAAGAAAGAGGGGAACTTGTGTCAGGATTATAAGAATTTAAATGATTTGTTTAAATAAGTAATTCAAGGGGATTAATTTGGACTTTAAGAGTACTTTATATGCTTCTACTGAAATATTTCTACTTTTTGTATAGTGTTTTATGTGGAGTAACTGTAATACATCAAAGTCTATAAAGAAAGATTGGATAAGTTTTGATTCTAAAATGCTTGAAGGGAAAAAGGGCAACTTCAGCGTTGTTCATGCATTACAAGAACAGAGCCAGAGCAGAATCCTGGGCATAGGCGTGCAAGAAACAGCGGTGATGTGTAATCCAATCTGTTGGCATTTCTACCTACATCATACTGTCTATACTTTGGATAAGCTTTATTCAATACTAAATTCTTATGTTATTCATATCTTCAAAATGTAGCAATTATCTGCTCTATACAAACATTCCTATCAAAGCACTGTTTTGCATGAATATTATCTGCACCGTGACCAGATAATACTGGACCTTTTATGACAAATTAATTACAATAATATTCATATATAATAATGGTAAGGTCAGCCCAGTGAAGAAGTCATACCTAAGGTCTCAAGGTTACCTGTCACGCACTAATTTCCATCAGTATGTAGCCTTTAAACTAGGGTAGGCTACTTTGATAAGTTAAAATCTTCATCAATGGCAGGTATGAGAAATACTTTTTTGTCTGTTTTACTAATGCCACAAAACTATTGGTAACAAACAGGTTAATAATTCTTTTATATAAATTTTAATAACTGGGTGGGTGCATAAAAGGTGGGCTCTCTTCTCTCTACCTTACAATAATAATAATAATAATAATCATAATAATAATATACCTCTACAAGTAATCAGTTGGCTTGTGTAACTAAACTGGCAAAGCAGTTGTGCAATTTGTGATTCATTGACATTATAGCTATACTGTAAAAACTGCATGACTACAACTATCTCTCTGTATACAAGATACATGGAACCTGCAATACAGGTAACACCCACCATTAATAAGGAAGGTTTATGAAATTTTTGTTGACTTTGTCAACGTAATTCAGATTACTATTGTTGGGCTGACTGAATTTCTCTTGGCCTGAAAAAGCAATAAAATAATGGAGTCCACAGAAAATTATAATAAAAAATACCAAACAAGAAGGTAACAAGGAAGTCCACTTTCCTGTCAGTTGATAAATTGGGAGAAGGAAGTATAAGTATTAATGAACTATCTTTGAAAAAATATAAAGTCTGCAATATTAATAAAGCAAACAAGTCTAATTAACTATTAAAAATGAGAGTATTCTTCCCTTCCGTCATCACTTATATCCTATTATATAACACCCAAAAATGTCTAATTCAATCGTATACATCTAAAAATGAGTAAAATCAAGATATTGTTTGAGCCCGTCAAGGAAGGCTTCCCCTGTTACTTTAAGAATACTATTTATTTCATATTCTTATGTTAAGTTGCATTTATCAGAAGACTAAATGGCATTCCAATAGTGCTCAGGCAGGTTATGAAACAAGCATGCATCTGTCTTCATGGGGGTATTAAATCAACCTAAATGACCAAGAACTCAGTATTTCATTCACACAAATTTCTCTACTTCAAGGTCTGATAAATGATCTCCATCAAGTAACATAAGACTTCAGGCACTTATAAAGACAACACTTAATAGTTTGCCTAAAAAACAATGTTTATAAACTTAGAAAGGCCTCTCGTCCTTAACAAAATAGTCCATGGCTCATGTGGTTAAAAATACTCCCCACCCACGAGGGCCAGTGCACGTAACTCAGACTGCCATGATAGAATAATGCAAACACATCAATCAATACCCTCTCTACTTATTGATGTACTCACACCTTAAATACACTCACTAAATATGTATAAAAGTATGTCATGTAGAATATTTAGTAAGTGTAATTAAAATGTGAGAGTCATCCAAAATGTAATAACTATGCAGTAGAGCATAATGTTAACATAGATGCATTTTTCTAACAATGACCTTAAGTGCAACATGCAGCTTTATCTCTGGCTACTGGCCTGCATGGCTTTGTTAAAAAATTAATAGCTCACAAAATTGTGTGAAGGTTTTAAATAACCACCTCACACTGTGCAATAAAATAATGCATATGCTATATTAGCCTTTCTACTGAAGTCTCTTTGCTAGTGCGTGGTGACGTGCCCCTGAGTGAGTGAGGAATAGGAGGCATGGCAGGGAAGGGACGACCGATCTCTCCCTCAGGCATGGATGCTCAAGGCCCATTAACTGGCACTTACTCTCAAGATAAGCTGCCAACTCTTGGTCGTCAGCACGTTGAGCCAAGGCCCTTGGGGTGTTGCCTTGCAGGTCCCTAATGGTGAGAGAAGCACCGCTGTTGCCAACATACAGCACACTGTCGCCGCCCGATTATGGGCAGCCTGGTGTAGCGCTGTCTGGCCTCTGAAATATAAAGAAACAAGCTTTTAAAAACTGAGTTATTTCACACTTAAAATTTTAGCAATTCCTGACGTAAAATTGAAAGAAAATTCATGGTTGTGTAACTGTAGATTTTAATAAGAATGATAATACAAGTATGTAAAAATATATTCAAATTATTAACAACATTTTGTATACAAATTTACAGATTACTGTAGTCCTGGGCCAAACAACATCTTTTCCACATGCTTAAACTTTTCTCTGTATCCATGTCATTTGTGGATCCTACAATACTTTATTGTAATTTGATTGAACAGAATTTAATATTTCTTTTTCTAGGGGTAAGTGATTTTAGAAAATTTTATCTTTCCCCATGAGAAATATAATTGCAATTCAAGACCCTGGAAAAAAATACAAAGTTGAATCTCAAACTTCATGAGTTTGAGTTTTGGAGTAATTATTCAGTGTTTTCATGAATAATTAAAAGCAATATTTTTTGAAGTTTTGGCTGATTGCATAAGCCTATAGAAGACTAGTAAGTAGTAGAAATATACAGAAACCTAAAAAAGTTTTTTTATGCTATAAATGCATAAAATACACATATAAGTATTACCAAATTATTTCATATTACAATACAGTTACAAGTACAATACTGTATGTACTAATCATTTATAAGGAAAAAACTAAAAATTCACACAAATGTATACAATACTGTCTGCAGTTGAGAAAAAATAAAAGAAAAGCTACAGATTATGGAACATGATTGAAATTTTGAGGAAACTAAAAATCACAATGAAAATACTTAAAATGTAATTTTTTCATTTACTGACATGAATACTTACAAATATTTTATTAAAAATTGTGAAATTTAAACAAAATCACAGTAAAAAAAACTGTAGGTGTTTGCTTTGTTGAGGGATGTCTGCTCTTTGTCTCGGTTCCTAGTCTGACTCGTTTTTTTTTAATGTAATGATCAGTGCTAGTTTTTCCTACTTCAATACAGATGTTATGTCGTGAATGCAACCATGGCTCAGAATTTTCAATCTCCTAACACTGAAAAAGATCAATCCATGCAGCCGTTGCTGCAGCTACACCAGCAGGTGTAAAAACACTGCATAATGTAGGAAATCCTTCTCTCTCCTGTGTGGAAAAGCTACTTTTGTTTTTGTACAGAAGTGCTATAAAAGAAGGCATCCCAATAGACTTAGTTTGGGAAAAACCCATGTCCATACATGAATATGGAAAGCCAATACAGTACAGGCTGGTATAGAAAATTTCAGGAAGGCAGCTAAGGAATTTCTGGACACCAAGAAACTAAGGAGCAAGGTTATTTACAGAACAGATATTCCCAGTTCTGATGGTGAAACCACTCTTATTTGGATAAAATGCCACACAGGACATTTTATTAGCCAAGAAGAGGCAAACACTCAGGTTTTAAAGCGGAAAAGTGGGGATGATGCTGCTGTTTTTAAAGCAGGAAAAGTGAGGATGATGCTGCTGTTTTGTGCTTATGCCATTAGGTTTATGATTTTAATGCTGCTAATCCTGGGCTCTGAAGGAAAAATATTAATTATAACTGGCCTACTAGAACACTCTTCCTAGAGTAGTTTAATTGGTGCTCTGTCCCATAAGTCAGAAGATACCTTGCCATTAGTTGAAGTTGTCTATCATGAGTTGTCTACTTACTCCCAACATATCTCTAATCTGATCTCTTGATCAGGGCATAATGATGTATAAGGCCCATTACCTTAAAGTGCTTTGTGGAGATAATTGTTTTGGTTAGAGATGATCCCACTACAGAAATGTAGTGAAGATAAAACTATATACAACTGCAAATGCTATACTGTACCATGTCATCAAAGAGCCATAAAGCTATCAAGTTGGAGACAAAACTCATGGTGGAAA
The DNA here is from genome assembly GCF_040412425.1 of Macrobrachium rosenbergii. Lineage (NCBI taxonomy): Eukaryota > Metazoa > Arthropoda > Malacostraca > Decapoda > Palaemonidae > Macrobrachium > Macrobrachium rosenbergii. Next base: position 32,596,591 of record NC_089792.1, on the reverse strand, counting down.
ATAATTTGGACCCAGAGCCTATCAAAACAAAAGTATATGAAAGTGTGGCTTTTGGCAAAGAAGCTAGTTGAGAAAGGTTTGAAAATATGGATCAGGAAATTCATGATTTAATTGCTACTGCCTAAGTCAACAGACGTGACTTGATGGCGCTGACTCAAACATATGCACACTAGACAAAAGATGGAAGCACGCAGTGCAGAAAACAGTTTATTTCATAATATTGTGAGGGCATTGGTTCACTGCACTGTATATATTTAATTTTTAAGAAATGAAAAAGCTAAAAAGTCAATGCATTTCTCAAGGTCAAACTAAAAGTCAATGCATTTCTTAAAGTCAAACTCAGAATCCCAGTCTCTCCTTCACTCCCTCTCCATGTCAGAAGCTGCTCCTTGTAAGAGGAACATGCTGAATAAAAAAAGAATCTGATGACCACCCTCCATTGCAATATTTTGTGTGTGTGTGTGTGTGAAAGTCTTCATGAGTAAGTGTAATAACTGTACATCATGTTGTATTTGCATCATCGTTTTAATAATAAAATTTTGCCAGGTTATTACTATCCTTACCCACTTTGTATACATATGTGGTGAATGGTGCTTTTAATGTTTTCACTTAGAATTGTTACATGTATTTAAGAACATGTACAGCATAAAAATAAATTAGATTGGTAAATGTACAGTTAGGTTTAGGGCACTGGTTCCCACAAAAAGTGAAAATCTGCAAATCATTCTGATAATGTACTGTACACAGTATTATTTGTCATAGTCTTCACCAATATTCAAAATAAACAGATGATTATTTGACAAATTATTGAAACTATGACAAATAATACTTATCGTATCAAATATTCCAATTTCACTTTTTGAGGAGAACTAACCCTAAATAACAAATGAGACAAGTGTGCAATATAAAATTGGTGTCAGATGAGAACTGGAGTTGGGTTTTCTTGTACAGTAGATAAATTGTAGTTCCACAGCTGTATTTCTTGGGTTACAGAATGAGCTGTAGTTTTCTAATGCACTTGATAGATAGCCCACATGCTGCAAGCTCAGCAATCATCCTAATAACCTGGGAATATCTGAGATACCCTGTTAAAGTTGGTTGTGTTACAAAATGAAGAAAGGGGGTAAATTAAAAGCTTAAACTTTGAAACCCTAAATAATATTGTTGGTGATTTTTACAGATACTGACTCCTGGTGATGATGCTGGATACTGCTGCTCATTTGTTCCAAGACCATGTATGAGAGATCAGTAAGTCTAAGTATCTTTCTAAATACATTACAGTAAATCCTTTGGTTTGACATAATGTCTATAGAAGTTTTAAAACAGAGATATGTCCAGAAGGAGAATAAGTCTGTTGGTAATCTGGGTGAATTACGTATTCTTTTAATATGAGGATTCGTGAGGGTGTTGCCCATATTGGCTACCTTCCAATGCCCTTCTAGGAAGTTTATGTTATTTGGCTAACAATGGCTAATTCCAGAATCTTCCTTCTGTATGGACAAGCACTCTTAAAATTTTAAAATGACCCACTCAATTAATATGAGACAAAATCTGGAAGTTGGACAAAATTCCCAAAATTTTCTAAGCCATACCTAACAGATCTTTTGTGTTTGCATATTTCTACAATAGTGAATGCCCAATTTGTCCCACAAACTTTTCACAATCTCCACAAAAAACCGTTTTAAATAATGAACTACTTCTTTTATTTAGGTAGATATTAATAAGAATACTTCCTTTAGTGTTTGGATATGGAAAACAAAAGGGTTTTCAGGGTTAGTGTTTGTAGTTAGTTTCTTAATGCCCTGTACATATGGGAGTTTTATTTTGTTGGTAAAATCCATGTTTTATTATTCTCATGGCTTCAAAAATGTATGTTGTTGGCTTTGTTGATGGCTTTTTTGATGACATGTGGGGTAGAATAGCCGAGTGAGATGTCTACATATGGTTTCAAATTCTTTGTCTAAGTAACAGTTAGAACAGATTTTTTATACTTTACCATGTATAGAAAACCAACATTCTCTGTTTCCTGTATTCATTTCCTCAGTGATTATGATATTTCAATAAAGACTGGGATACCTTGCTAAAGATGAGCTATTAATTTTTGAAGAAATAGCCACAATGAAGAAGGATGAGATGTGGCTGGGGTTGCTGGGTGCTTAATGGAAAGAGGCATTGGTCCATTATATTAACTGTTCTAATGGTGTTAAGAGTGAGACAGAAATGGCCAACGTGTTCTAGAATCTCATGAGTCGAGCACTCAATCTGCCTGGGAGAACAGACACCAGTATCTTGATAATGAAGATGAATGCTCTCAGAGAAGGGCCAGAAGTCTTCTAGCCTTAACAAAATCATCAAAACGAAAAAAAGATCTTGCAAGGAGTATGCTGGTTTTCCTGAGGACCCACGCCTGCTATTTGTATATAACAAAGGGTTCCCTGGTCACTTCTCACTAAAACTGTCTTTGCAGGAGACAGAACCACTGAAGGCCATTGGAGAAGAGGAGAGAATTTTGTTACCTTAACTTGAAAGAGACATATGGCACTGGTGAGCTGTTTACACACACAGCCTAGTAAGCTTGTAAAGATGTCTTCTTTACCCAATAATTACGATCATGTATCGCATCTATAAACGCAGCGAGAATCTCATGTATATATTTGTGTGTAGAATTTTCTGGCCTTTTCACCAATATATATTTTATCACTGTATGTACATTATGTCTCTTGTCATTGTTATTTGACTGACTGTTAACAAACACAAATTGCTCTCACTCAGCATGTGGGTCACGGTGGCGGGGTTGAGCACCTTGTTTCCATCAGCACACTGCTATGCATGCCTTTGCCCAGGTAATAGATCAGCCAGTACCCAGTTCTGTCTTCTTTGACCTTACAACTGGTGACCGGCGCGGCAGTAACTGGCGGTTTTTGGCCTTGTCATTAATGGACTCACTACGGCGCTTTTACCTTCAGAAGCCATTAACAGAGAACCACATGGCATATAGTTTTGACTTCTGGCGGCCCCAAACACCATTAACAGACTAAATACGGTGCTTATTTCATGTTTTGGGTGAGGCAAAATGTCAGACACTGAGGTAGAAAGTGGATTCCAAGGACACACAGATCCTCACCATCCCCTCTCACCTTCAAAGGCAGCAATAAGCCAGGCGATGAGAATGCCACCGTTCTCGCGGCAAAATGCCTCATCCCTGGTTCCTGCAGGCAGGCGTTCATTTTCGGGTAGCTAAAATCACGGACAAAGGAAACCAGCGGACATCACCATGACAACACTGCCGGAGGAGGGTCTTCCAACAAAAATTACCCCATGGTTGGACTTGCAGCTGGGCAAGTCGTCAGAAACCTGAGAAAGAAACTCATTGACACATACTCCCATGCCCGTCCCAGAGGCCCCAAGCCCTTGACCTGAACCAGCTCCTGGGGCGCATCACCAAGGGATACCTGGGATGAACTATGAGGTCTCCTGATGCTGCTGGGCTTCTGACTCCAGATGGACAGGAGGAGACCAGCCTGTCGCGGAAATTTTCTGCGGTTGCCTTCCCACAGGGGTGAGAGCACAAATCTTGGGGAAGCGAATGCGCTCGATGGAGCGGGTGGTGAGCATCGCACAAGCTCCTGGGAGCCACCAAGGCCTCCAGGCACGCAGCAACACCTGCTGCCTGCAGCCTGGTAGCTGGCAGCAGAAGAAGCCAAAGAGGGGGACACGAACGTGGTATACAGGAAGAAGGTGGAGCTGCAGCAGCAGAAGACGAGGACAGATCCAGCCTGGTGTTACTTCCATCGGAGGGTTTGGAAAGGGCGCCAATAATTGCAGAGCCCCTGTTCTTTCAAAAAAACTAGAGAGGCAGCCACCCATAACATCAGTGGCATGAAGCCTTCAGAACCCCAGTGGTAGGATTCTTAATCACGACACCATGTCGGGACAATGGATGCTGATAGACGGGGGCTATGCAGTCGGTATTTCTGCCATCGAGGGGAGGACCGCGGCCGCAGGTCTGGGCGCGCAGCTGCACCCAGTGGCTGAAAATGGAAGCCCCATCCGCTGCAACAGAACTCGGACCCGCAGAATATCCATCCTGGGCTATAAATATGAATGGCCCCTTCGTCATCATGGATGTAAAATTTCCCTTACTGGGCACCGACTTCCTTGCACATCATGGACTGCTGGTAGACGTCTGCCCAAACGCCTACTGGATACCAGAACCTGCGCTCCCGACTGCTCTCCACTGGACTGAGAATGCCCGCCGTATGCTGCGTCTCATCGAACAAATACAGTGCCCTCCTGCACGAATTCCCCAGATGTCTTTAAGCCAGAACCGCGTCAGGTGCCAGGCACCCAGGCCAACACAGCATCCATCACCCACATCACCACACAGGCCCGCGACACATGCCAAGTTCCCGCCACTTGCGCCAAGAAACTCCAGGATGCTAAACAGCGTTCACCGAGATGGAAAGGATGGGTATCTGCAAAGGCATCAAGTCCATGGGGATTCCCCCTCCACACGGTGAAGAAACCAGACGGTTCCTGGAGGCCCTGTGGGGACTATCGTTAGCTGAACCTGGTGACAACGCAGACCACTATCCCTGCCAAACATGGGGACCTAACGGGAGGAGCCCTGCACGGGGGCCAAGAGATATTCACAAAAATGGATTTGCTCAAGTTTTTTCAGGTAACAGTACATCAGAAGACACAGCCATCATCAAGCTGTTTGGGACATATACCTTCTTCTACTCACCTTGCACTCCAGAACGCCGGTGCACATTCAGCGCTTTATGGACAACATCTTGGGGACCTACCTTTCTCGTCTGCTATGTGACAACACACTTGATCTTCTCAGGTCAGGAGAGGAGCACCTGGGTCACGTCTCGCTTTGCTGAAATGCCTTCAGGAGAACGGATTGGTCGTCAGATTCGACAAATGTACCTTTGGAATGGAGAAGGTAGACTTCCTGGGACCTGAGTCTCCGACAGGTGTCACGCCCCATGGCCTCAAGGTGGATGCATTGAAGGATTTTCCAGCACCAAAACGATCAAAGTCCCCGCAGGAGTTCCTCGGCATGGTATGGGGCCAAAAGTGACTGACTTGGAAGCCCGCAGCAAAAGGCTGAACAGATGAAGGAAGCCCTCGCCAAAGCCATCATCTTAACATATCAAGACCCCACAACCCCCTGAGACTTACCACTGACGCCAGCAATGTCGCCATGCTATCGGGCCTGGAGCAGATAGTGATGCTTCCCCTGCCTGCGCTTTTTTACTTTTTAGCTGCAAGTTAAAGCCACTGGAGATCTGCTGGTGCATTTTGACCACGGAACTGGCAATCTACCAAGTTGTGCAGCACTTCAAGTACCTCTTTGACAGACAGCCTTTCACCATCCTGATGACCACAAGCCGTTGTACATGCTTTCACAAAGGCGGAGACGATGGTCGGGCAAGACAGCAACGGCACCTGGCTGCTATCTCCGAATTTGATGCACCATCAGTTATGCCGCCGGCAAGAAACCCAACAGCCGACGCCATATCAATAATTGAAATGCCAAATTGAGTCCACTGAAGTTAATAGACTGAAGCCTGGTGAAGGAACAGGCCCCAGGACCTGGAAACGGAAGTATCCGCGGTGCAATTTACCGCACTGAAGTGGGAAGATGTGCCAATGGGTGAATCCCTGGATCCACACTTCTCTGTGACACCAGCACAGGCGCCCACACCCCTGATCACGTCACGAAGAAAGCTGGCGGTTCAACATCATCCAGAGCTGTCCCATCCATCAGGACTAACAACAGCGGCGCCTGATGACAGAGAATTTATTGTGGCAAGGGATCGGAAGGACATACAAGAATGGGCGAAGAACTGCATACCATGCCAGACAAGTGCAAATCACCCAGCAAACGTAATCAGGCGTCGGAGACTTCCCTCAACCATGTTGGCGTTTCGGCACATCCATCGTGACGCCGTGGGACCTGTGCTGCAATCAGGGGCTGCCCCAGATACCTCCTGACAATCACAGATCATTTCCACAAGATGGCGTAAGCAACCCAAATGGTAGAAGCACCTGGCGCTCTTGCGGAAGCCCTACTATCCAAGTGGGATAAGCCGTTTTCAGTGTGCTGGACGATATAACTATCTATCAGAACTCTGGGCTCTGGCAAGCCTGATGGAACAACACTCTACAGTACGACGGCGTACAACCCTGCGACCAGCGGTATGGTGGAAAGAACCCATTGTTCATTGAAAGCGGCTCTGATGGCACGTTGTACTGACGAAAATTGAAGAGCAGCTGGGCCTGGGTCCTGCTGGGTCTCCGCACTGCACCAAGGGCAAACAGCGAGGAATCTCCCACATAGAAAGTCTGTGGTAAAGTGCTGGCCGTACTGGGGAATTCTTCCCAATGGAGCGGACAACCGGATATGCCCCTTCCAAGGCTAAGAGAATTGCAAAAGTCTGCACCCGTCGAAGACTCCACGACAGACCCATAACTGCAATCAGAAGGCCTAAAAACCTGTACAAATGTCTTCATGAGGAGTGACGCCCACCGCCCACCCTTGACCAGACCATACCGAGTCGTCAGTAGAACATCCAAGGTCTACCTCATCAACATCCATGGGCGAGAAGGCTGGATATCTGTCGAAATGTTAAAGCTAGCCTTCCTAATGGGACGGCAGAACCGGGCAGAAACCGGCAGATGTCCCAGAATTCCTCCACAAACAAGACCTGATGAAGTGGATAGGCATCCCAAAACGAAGTCGAGGACGCCCCAAAGGGCGCAAAGAATGTCATCCTCCCAGCAAAACCGCTGGATGATTCAGCAGTCAAAGCCGCCCCACAACCGCAGACATCAAGAACTCGGGGTCGGCTCCTGCTCCCAAGAAGATACTTGATTAACATTTACATTCCTGCAGATCTTCCAATCATTATTTCATAATAAATGGCAGGGAGTACTTGTAAAGGTGTCTTCTTTGCCATTATTACAATTTACGATCATGTATCGCATCTATCAATGCAGCAAAAATCTCATGCATATATTTGTATGTAGAATGTCCTGGCCTTTTCGCCAATATATATTTTATCACTGTATGTACATTATGTCTCTTGTTATTGTTATATGATTGACTGTTAACAAACACAAACTGCTCTCACTCAGCATGTGGGTCATGGCGACCGGGGGTCGGGCACCTTGTTTCCGTCAGCATGCTGCCATGTATACATTTGCCAGGTAATAAATCAGTCAGTACCCAGTTCTTTCTTCTTTGACCTCACGAGCTCTTTCAAGAGATCATGAACCTTACAAGAAGTTTCAGGGTACACAGGAGAAATAAGGCAACACACAAAACATGGGCTAGGGAAGAAGAGGAGTGAGCTATGCAGCTTGAACCAACTAAGCTGCAGCAGCAGTGCTACACTACACCTTAACAGGCAACAAGCATACCATGGAGAGCTATTGGGGTAGACAGTTCTGATACCCTGTAGACTGAGGAAGCAGCAGGGTGGGGGAAGGGGAGCAGGTCTGCCTATGGAAAGTAATTTCACAACTTTCCATGGCTTGAAACCCTGAGGTGCTGCAGTGACTGGGTAACCTACACAGATGAACAGAAGATAATAAAAAGGAGTGTGCTACTGGATGTCTGAGCATGTCTTTATAGTAAAGTATGGGTTTGATCCTTTAACTGACAAAGAGGACAAGTTAGAAGATGAGTGCACACTGAATCTCCTTGCATGGTGCAACTTGCTGGAAGAATTGCTGATCCCATCCTTCTAACACTATGAGAATAGCCAAATGCAGAGAGGTACCATATGCTAGATAAGCAATGCAGGTCATGCAGAAATGTTAGAAGTGACCTTTATGAATATAAAGGACAGAAAATCTGAGATATAGCTGCACTAGTTACTACAAAAACATAAGACTGTAGCTATAGTTGAAATGTTTTGCATCATGGTCAAGGTGGTGGACAAAGTGGCCTGTTCCCTGGTATCATCACTATTCACAAAACCTGCCATTCCAAAGGGTACCAAGGTAAAATAAGAAAAAACTGACTCTCATAGACAAAAGTTTTACAGATGCTGCTGCTAGGAAGGCCCAGATGGTGCCTAATATGAATTAACTTAATATTACCCTGATCTGAAACTCATCATGAGAGCAATGGGAGTGATGATTGCTGACTCTTGAATAACATGCAGCCTATAGGACTCCTAGTTACAAAATCAGTACAGCTAAAGGAATGCAGGGGCAAATAAGTGTTATATCATAAAGCCAAAATACAGCTCAACCAGACAAATAAAGACATCACATAAAGGATGATGGTTTACTATAGCAATAATCTATAAATACAAAAAAACAATTCAACTTGTTTTGGAAAAAGATAAGCAAACTGTTTGACAGCAGCAACCTCCTATCTCAGTGTTGCAAGCCAACACAGTTAGGTCAGGTAAAAAAAGAGCACAAAGGATGTTTGTCACTGTAGTACATTTTATGCAACAAACATAATGAACTCACTTTACGTCAGTGCCACAAGTCAACATCAAGAGCTGGTAAAATAAACTTTACAGCTGACATAACTCTATCCAAGAGTTTGAGATGAGAGTCAGCATTGGAACCAAACACCAAGAACAGAACTCCAAACAAGGAAGAAAAAAAGATAGAAAGAAAGAAAAAGAAGTTAAAACACTTAGATTGAACAGCTTCATCCAGGAACATTATAAAATATTTCTGCAAGATACAAACTTTTTGAGAAACAAAGGAAGCAATATTATGTTAATGCTTCTCAAAAGTCAATTTGTCAAAATTTGCACATAAAATCTTATTAGTCACAGGTATTTAAAACTATACCTTTTAAATGTAAATCAGGATGCAAAGGCAAAAGTGTTCTGGATCGACTATCTATCATACTTTGAGTTTTAGAATGGTAAAGAACTCATGAATACATGTCAGATTTCTGTGCAAGTATTCTGTGAGACCTAAGGTACAGAGAAAGTCCAAGAGTAGCCCATTGGTGTATACCAGTTTGTTCTCCAGACTTGCCAATGTAACAGTTTAACCCCTCGATTCAGGAATTATTCCAACCCAGGAATTTTCCCGAAGTTTGAGTCAATTTACCATTACATGTTTCTTTTAATTAATTTGGAAGAATTTTAACTTTTGCAAAAATTTATTGGACCTGATAAACAGAAAAAGATATCATAACTGGGATTGGGTTTATATCCGAAGCTAAATAGTGAACTGTGGTAGACCATCAGCTGCCTGATAATGTTCAGAGGATATGGAACTGTTCTTTAGAGTTGGACCATGGATTTCAAGGGGTCCAGTTCTGGGGATAGAACTCGGCATTCTATCCAGTTTGCCCATAACATGATTAGAGTGGAGATGATAGTATTCTTGTAATCTTCAGTCCTAGCAAGCGGGTTTGGCTTGAACATGGGCCATTCTAATCATGTTGTGCCATCCCTGTGTGGGGTAGGGTAGGGATGCGGACATTTGAGAGTCAGCTTTCACATGTGCCATTGGTGGAAGAATAAACCTCATGGCTAATGATATCTTTTTAAGGGTTTCAGTTTTAATTTTTCTTTTTTTCCATCAAATCTTTATGTCTAGCATTTATATGATTCCGAGTGCCTGGGCCCTTTGATGGGTGCCTGGCACAGATGACGACTGCTGGAACCTACTCCTCTGACAATTGAAAAGTCTCAGAAAATGTTGATGACACTCCAAAATAAATTGTACAACAAACCTAAAAAAATTAAATATCCTGATCCCCTCCTGACTTCTCCCTCTTTGGGGTGGACCCTCCAGCCATGTTTCTAACTGATGACGACTTCAAAATATCACGGACTCAAATTGGAAAGTTATTTATCCAAATTTTATATTCTCAACACAGCCAGGTTGTTTAGACAAAACTTGAGAATGACATGACACGCCACAACTTAGTCAGTCTGAAGTGATTGTTTATCATCTAAACAGTATCAAATCATTTAAATATAAAAATAAAAAAAAACTTATTGATATTGACCTAAATGGTATTCAGTTATTACCATTAGTAGCCATTCCCAAAGGCTAGTAATGAGCCAGTTGAAAGAATAGGTCCACTATTAGCATGAGGAGATTCACTTAAAGACAAAAGTTCCCAAAGACATGTACAGTTTTGTGAATCTAAATGATCTCATGTAAACAGATAAACAAATATTAGAAGTAACCACCCTAAACCCTTTATGGGTCAAGATCTGCACAAAAAATAAAAATTTTAGGTCAAACCAGAAATTTTGCAATATGTCAGAAAAAGGAATACAGTGTCAAAATTTAGTAAATATGGAAGAACACCATTCTTATTCTGCCAACCACAACTCAAGCAGCATGCTGACAATTGTTGCACATGAACCAAAATGATAAACTAAGGGCAAAACCATTAAGCTTTAGTCCATGGGATCTATGTACTATATATAAAGAGGTTAAAAATATGACAGAAGAAGAAATTGTAAAATGAGTCCTAAATTAAATTTACAGAGAGAAAATCCATCTAAGAAAACATGATCATATTCAATAACTTTGTAGAGTAATGAAACAAAAATGTCACATTTGAAATGAAAGGGTACGAGTATGCTTTCCAGCAAGAGCAATGAATCTCAAGATTGCTTAATGTTTTGGAAATAAAAACTAAAATAGTAAAATTTGTATAAAGGTCTGGTACATCATCATGATATTTTATCAATTCATTTGAAATATTAATGAACATAACACAAAAAGGATGCTACTACAGAATTTAACTGTCTGCACGTGATGGAAGCCAATTAAAGATTAAAAATCAGCGCTGGAGAAAGAAAATTAGACAAAACAAAGAGCGACTATTGTTAGACAACCCCTATCTAAGATAAGGGGCAGTGGCAGCACAAAAAACAAAAAACAGGTGCATCAAAATATATGGTAGTGGCCTAATCTAATAGTAAAACCTGTTGAGGGCTAGATGTCAAAAACTCCAAGGAATAAATGGCACTTAACCCAACCATAATGATATGTCAAGGGAAAGAGTTCTGACATCTCCACTTAATTGAGACCGAGGAACAAATGAAACTGAAAGAGGAGACGTTAATCATCCTGTGGATCCAATGATCATGCATCATTAGTACAGATACAAAGTAATAAGCTCGATAACAATCCCAGATGGTTTTACAAACGTAAACAAATTGACAAGAAAGGGAAAAAATGACACCAGTGAAATCAACAGATAATAAACCAAACGTGCATTGAAGCACCAGTATATTTCAAATCATCTCTGATAATGTTCATAAAAAAATCCAGAAGTTGATAATACATTCAAAGGGCCTAAAACTCAAGCCCAAAAATATTTTTCAACGTCAATTATACAATGGAATCAGAGGCTACCAGACCAGATTAAGAGCTGAAACAAGAGATAACAAAAAATATGAACCAAGGTATTGTATGTTCCAGGAAACATGTTGACAAAACTTTATCATCGATAGGTAAATATACCTTATAATTCTTACCATCAATCATAGATGAAGGAAGTTTAGGTACTGCTAATTATTGTACATAACAAAGTATGTTGCAACACTTTGCTATCAATTAAACTTTACTGACCTGCAAATGTAGTATTAACTTTCAAATGAAAAACAATAATTACAGTTTTATCCATTTATCTTCCTCCTAATTTGAATTTCACGTTGATAATACAATATTCATTTAATGCCAATCAGAACCTACATTAATCCTCCTTGTGATTTTAAAGCTCTAACCCAATATTATGGGACTGGAATTGTTCAAACATAAATGTCGCAGGGTAAAATGGATTTCATAGATATCATTATGCTCATAGTGGAGCCGTATATTTACCATAACATCTACTCCAATACTTATTCAGCTTATCGATCTGGAGCTTTCTCATCTAGTGTTCAGTCTATGTATTATGAATGTCAGTGGATTGGAATATCCAAGTTGGACTTGTACACAGTGATCAATTCATAAAAACAGATAAGAATCAGCCCATCTGAGTCATGTCCTCAATATAAGGTTTATAAAGCAGATTGAACTTTTAGTGAGGTCTCACAGAAAAAACAAAATCATTTCCATTCATCTCAGAGCTATATTTATTCATGACACCACCAGTTTATACAGTGCACTGCGTCTATTCCAAATAACAAATGGCAAACCTCAGTGACCAGCAGTTCAATAATGGAACAATAAAACCTGCACAACATTACAATGTAAGAAAACGAAATAAATATTAAAAAAAAAAAGAAACATGTGATACATTTTCAGAGGTAAACAAAATATATACATAGTTTGGTGAACTGCGTGACCCGGGTGACTAATTAGGCTCAAAATGGGACGTCATCCAAAATGATTTGGAAGCCCATCAGAAAACTAAATAACAGTTTTAGCAGAACTCTGCATAAATGACTTTACAGATGACCTTCACCCAACGCAGAGAATTCCACAGAAAAATAGGAGAACATTTCTCAAGTATATCAAGTAGTGAAACAAATAGATTTCTGTTGATTTCAAAGACAAGATGCTGCTGATAAAGCAATACTAAAATCAAAATTTTCAACAAAATGCAAAGTTTATGGTGTCAGAAAAACTAAAGATGCCTTGCAGAATACCAAACCATCAGCAGCCAGAAGATTAGATAATTTGAATTGAAACATCAGTATAAAGTCAAAGAAATTTCTTTAGATATTAAATGAAATCTGGGAAAACGGACTACCTAAGAGCTGAAATTGATACATTAAACCTCCCAATGAAGAAACCAAAAAGATCCTGCAAAATTTAAAAAATAATTCAAAGAAGAATCATTTCATGGAGGGAATGTGTATGTAATCTCTGGAAAAGATGATTAACACTCAAACTTTTATGGCACTTAGAAACAAATAAATTGCTTTCTCCATTCCAGTTTGGCTATATCAAACCAGATGGGAAAAGACTTGATCCAAACCAAATACAGTAATGTAATAGCAAAACAAAACCAAACAAAAGTAGTAGTGATTTCAAAATTTAAATGACACCACACTTATGGTATTATAAAAAAGTTGTATAAGATGGGCATTAAATTTTGAAAATGATCAGAGATAAATCTGTTTTTATCAGAAAGATTTATGAAGGAAGAGTTGGGAATCATGTCTCTTGAACACAATAAGACCTGCACTCTGGAGGTGACCTAGTGTCTCTTTAATATTGATTAATGGGGTTTGGCAAAATATCATCACCAGTAAAAGGCTTTTTATTTGTAGATGATTTGTTCTCTGTACTAACAAGATATGATGCAGTATTCTATCTAGAAGGTTCAAACAAACAGCCATCATTTCTTTAACAAGTGGGCTAATGCAATGGGTTAGAGAAAATGGTAAAATTGTCGCTGTTCGCTTCTGCAGACTGAAAATAAGGAAACCCCCACTCAGCTGGGTCTAATGGAACAATCTACGTTGGATTCTCTACTCAAAGAAAATAGACAAATGAATCTTTGAATGAAAAGCTTACTTGGCTGTCATACTGACATTGAAAAGTGAATGATACTAAGATATGCAATATTGAAAATGTTCTAATTTTAAACATCCATGGAAATTTTTAAGGTTTTCCAACGCAGTTTTGACATAAGTTAGACAACAATGGCTACCAACATGGTCCATGATGTATTCAAAGACTAAAATTTCCACTTGGAAATTGTGTTTCATATGGGGAAGGATCTGCCCTGGAGCTTTTAGAACTGTTTACCATTGAAAGTATTTATGTAGACCCCATCAGTAACTGGATTTTGACAAAGGCATGATCTATTTCTGGACACACCATGTGTGACCTGGTGAAGGAGAATCCATTCTTTGAGATCTTAAACAGTGTGACTCAAGACTTTAGATGCTATTTCAGATCTCTCAGCTTATATTGCTAAGAAATGGAGATGAAAGCATAAAATGCAAGAAGACTGTGACCTGAAGTCAACAATAAACAATAATATTCCAGTGAACGGTCAAATTACAATACAAACAGAAAGAGCTACAATAGATACAGTCTTGATGCCCAAGATGAAGAAGCATGATGATACACAATACTAAATGGCAGAAAACCATACTGGACCCCGATCAAAACCGGAAGATGGAGAGGATGTAAAAATCGTATATAAAAAATCGTGACCTCATCCATATGTACGTTTTAGCAACAGCCATAGTGATGCTCAAGGAGTGTTTTGAAGAAAAAGGCACCCTACCCACCTTTTAATTCAAAAGGCTCAGGAATGGCTTTTTTTATTACCGGGTCTAAAAGGCGCTGGCTGATAGAAACAGGTTGCTGCAAGATGAGGCGCTAACTAACAAGGTGCCACATTTGGATATCTCCCAGTTAGGATAATACATTCGCACAAGTCAGAGATAATCCCTTTACCTGGTGGGAGAAACATTAGAAAAGTATCGGATTTTTGGAGTTCAGGTTTTAGGGCCTCCCGCCTGAGAGCTGCTTAGGTTTGGCCATACCCGCTTCACTCATAGGCCATCCTGGAGAGCCATAGTCTGCTGTTGGGAGGGTGCTGGAGTCTCGTTGGCACTCTGTGCTGCGTGAGCTGCCGGGACTCTCCGATGAAGGAAAGAGAATTTATTTCTGGTGATAGAGCCATATGTGGTTCTTGCCACAATAAGCTGTGGTAATCTGTTGCTAGGTAACCAATTGATTCTTAGCCATGTAAAATAAGCTGTTCCGCTCCTAGAGAGCTGTTAATCAGCTCAGTGGTCGGTTAAAAGGGTCTTAACTTAGAGGGAGCCAGAGCTTATATGTTAGTGGTCTGTTGAGCACATGCTGGCGTCGGCTTTAATCGCTCAAGGCAAAGTACTTACTAACTAGGAAGACTATTTTAGAAATTTTAAATGACGATTGAGGTAGAGCAACCTTTATGGGCATCTGAAAGAATTTGCTATTTTAATGAGATATGATTTCGTATGCAAAGATTTAGTCATATTTATTCTTATACTCGAGATGGGATTATGGCGATATATGCTTATTTTTTGTTGGTCTTATCTAATATCATTTAATTTTATGTTCATATTTTAACACTGAATTTTACTAGTATATCATCATTGGATTCATTATGCATATCATTAATTCGGCTCACCTTCATTACGGCGCTGAATAATCCTGAACCGGCGCTATTCCCGGCGGCTGATAATTTCCAGTAACAACAGCAAAGGTCCGGACACTACCTTGAGGGCCTGAAAGGGGACCAAGCTTTATTGGACCTTTGTTCTGAACCGTTCAATTAATAAAGATCCACCAATCCTCAGGTTAATCTTAGCTTGTTGATAAGTGCTTCATGATTCACACAGCTGAAGGCGTGGTTCCCATGCAGTTGAGCTCAGGATACACTTCTGAGATGCAGACTGTACATAAATGCCAAGGCCTTTAACTGCAGGTTATTAGAGGAAAGCGGGGCTAAATTTTAGATAAGACAAGGGTAACTGAAATGGTATTCTGAGGGCTGATAAATTCCTTCCTATGGCGGCTAACCCAACTATAAAGTTGCTGATAATAACTGGACATGGGCCATAGGGAAGAACAGATTAATTGGATGCCAGAATATAAAAAGCATGAACCATACAATATATAAGTGAAAATTTTTCATTAACAAAATGCTGGGCGTGGCCGGGCCATTTCGAAAAAATATGAAGTTCTATTAAAACAAGTCTACCACCGTGAAAAGAGTCACATGTCCAGGACCTATTAAAAATATAACCTGATGGGGATAAAGGGGCCCGGCGGCGTCGATGAAATGGATGTGTAGGGGTCCAAAAGGCCTGCTTTTTCCTATCCAGGCCCCGGTACGCCTGGACCATTCAGGTAGTCTTGTGACCTTCCTGGCCTGGAAGTAGGTCTGACATCCACACAACCATCAGCTGTCCGCCTGGTATAAATCCTCAGCCTGCACAGCCCCCTCAAACACTGATGTGTTTTGCTTTGGCTGTTTAGAGGAAACTGATATTGGTCCTGCCATTACGAACTTTGAAAAGCAGTTTAGCGTGGTACCTGCGGAGGAGTGTGAGAAAGTGTTTTGTTGGAACCAGACTCACATAACTTTCATACCTGGTTCGGCGTACCATTCACATTCGCTCGGGCTTTGAGTAATGTATCGAGTTAGGGCTGTAACCAACAATCATCTTGCTTATGTTAAAGAAGTCCCAAAAATTTAATCAGCTTAGCTTTAGTGTTAGTTTTCCGGCCCGGTGTCAGGAACCAACTTGAGGATGTGTGTGGTGGAATTCGGTATGCTGGGGTTTCTATCTACAATTGAAGGTCCTCATTTTCAGGTTGGTCACCTTGGAAAGTACTGCGTTCAGCTAGACTCTGGAGAGTCCAGTTTTCTCCTGCAGCTTTTTTTGACGGGGAGGTACCTTGTCAGGAACTTAGTAAATTCGGCACTGTCATTGGGTCTGCTATTGGCAGGAACCATCGTCCCCCTGCCATTCAGGTGCTATTCTGGCTGGTGATCTGTGAAGATTGCTGACCACGTCCCATCAGGATTACATGAAGTTAGACCGCGGTACATGCAGTAGAATTCTCCTAGTTTTCAACGGTGCTATTTAAGTCTGCGGGACTGAAACATGTTTAAGGCGATGGGCTGGGGCGCCGTTGATTTGCTCCAGAAAAAGGATTTTGACAAAGGAAAAGCGTTACTGGCGTCTGTGCGTCCCAGCTGGTGACCCACCCCAGTTTTTTCTGGTGTTCCTCCCTTGGTTGCCTTTAGTGAGGTGGTGCTAACATGGAATGCGGCTAGTGCTGCTTGCATGGGTCCCCAAGACAGGGACTTGATTTGACACAGGACTTTCCGTCAGGGATTGCGTGACATTGGGAATCCTCGAGGGGATATGTTCCTGTAGAAGTTTACCTTTTCCATACACGACTCCATCTAGTGGAGGTCGCCTCGGGGAACTTAGTAACTGCCACTTTCATTTAGCTTGGCATTCAGCAACGGAATTACCAGAAATAAAAGCGAATGACTATTTCACCGGTGACACGGGCAAAAGCCAGAAATAGATTTTTCTTGTCAAAACTGCTGATTTTATCGGTGTTACGCTGTGAGACCACAAAAATTATATTTCCAGGTAATTGTGGTTTAGCAGATTCTGTTTTACTCCAGATGAAGTTGTCCAATTTTCATTCATTTTTTTATAGGTTACATGCGTTCCTCAGTGAAAGGTGGCCCTCAAAAAGAAAAGAACTGATGAGGCTGTCTTTGGTATTACCATACAAATGGTGATTGTAAACCTGAAATAAATTATATATATCCAATATATGAATATTTACACACATGTATAAATATAGGTAAATGTGTGTATATTTAAGAAACTCCAAAAAATATTCCATTTAATTATGGCCCGCCTGTAATTAATCAAATCCAGTAACCCAAAACTAGAAGGTTTCTACCATGTGTCAGGGGAGGCCCATGGATAGCTTTCCTGCCAGATGCCATTATGTTCCATCTATAGAAGCTTTATCCTGAATATATATATAATATGCGGAATATGTCGGGGCCCCATATCACCAGTATATATATATATATATATATTATATATATGTATGTGTGGTACAGAATCTTAAGAACTTACACCTCAGTCTCCGACATAGGTCCAGTGCATACTGGTGGAGCGGAGGGCGCTGATGGTGGGTCACAATATCCTTGGGAGACGGCGTCACTTCCCAAAATGAAGGCTGTTTGCCCCCGTCGATAACAGGAGGCGAAGTGCGCCAGCGCACTGGAGTGTCTTTTTTTCTCAGCTGACGGAGAAGAAGAAATGTCTGGCCAAGGATTAGATACCGACAGGCCTTTTACCGTGGGAGAGGATTTATACTGTCACCTAATCCTCAGGAACAAAAATGATAGAGAATCTGGTGTCTCTTTTGGCACCTCTGGATGTTTATAACCGACTTAAAGGCTCCTGTGTCGACCAGCATCATCCTAATTTAGAACGGTGTCGTAATAGTTCTGTTTTTGAGGTTATGGGTTATTTTGGCTAAAGTGTTATTAACACATAAATGCGAATTATACAATTTCTGAGCGGTTAATTTGTTACTGCAAAGCCCGTTTGATCTAGTTTGGCTAGAGTCCTTCTCCAAACCACTGAGGCAGGACCTCCGTCTGCTGTGGTTGTGGACGTCTGTTGGCGATAAGCGTTGATTTATGCTCGTCCTCTTAGGCTATACGGCTGTGTGGCGGTTTTAGCGCTGTATATAGCCTTGTGATATCTGTGAGGTGTTATGCCTCTATATATATGTATATATGGCATATGGGGTGGCGATCTGGTATATATATATATAAGGAAGATTTATATGAAACATCTCCTGCCGCTTGTTTGTGCCACCCCAAGACTGGTATTGATAGTCTCGAGCCATATATATATAAGCGTCTCTTGGATTGAGGTCGAGAGCGTGGATTAGAGAGGTCGAGCTGAGAGAGAGAGATGGGCAGAGAGAGACCTGAGACAACTTTTGTTTTGCTGTATGTGAGCAGTATGTGTTTGAGTGTACGCGAGATGAGTTTGCACGCAGTCCTCGGGCGTTACCTGTTTATAAAGATTTCCGTCCAAATTTCATCGAAAATAAAGTGGCTCTCCATATACTCTTCCAGTACGATGGGTTGTTCAAAGACCTTTCCGGTGGTGGCCCACGGTGTGTTTTACAAAATTTGTTCATTGATTTTTAGGTGTATATTTTAACTTTTCCAGTCATGTTGAGGCGGGCGGCTTGATGGGATTATCTGACCACCATTTCCAGCTAGGTCGCGTTTAACGTTTGCTGTTATGAAAGGAAATCATTTCAAATAACATTTCAAAGTTCCTTTGTCATGTTTATTAGTTACTTGCGTCAATCTTGAACTTTACGTGCGCCGTGTGGTTCCTTTTGTCTTTCACATACCGCTGGTCAAACCAGTTACATAAAAAAGTCAGCACGCTTAAATCTGATTGAACAACCCCAAACTACATATTGTTTTGTTACTCTTCAGTTCCGTTTCAAAAGAATCCCAAACCAACACTTTTATACGTCTCATCCGCTAATGGCTCGGGATACTCCATGTTATACCTACATTATGGGTGTCAAACACTAACAAAGGTTGCTGCTAAAGTTTCCATTTTTCATGCCCGCTTATTTAACTTTTCAGTTCTAAAATTTCAAAGATTGACTTGACACTAAGCATTTACACTTATTTTTAACAATAATATACTAGTGAAGCAAAATAGTTTACAATGCAAAATACGCACATAGCTACAATATAGATGCATGTTTTTTCTCATCTTTGAAAACATGTGATATGACTGTGACATTCAGGAGAAATACCATAAAGTAAAAATGATTAAAACCAGACCTGAGTTAAAATTTTAATTGATAGCTGAAGAAAGGGTTTGCTTTTTTATAAAAACAAGCTCAAAGGAAAACTTAATTAATGGAGAGGCCTGTGTCTGGCGCGGGTGGTGAGTCCATTCAGCACTTATTTCTAGGTCATTCCGTTGCTAGATACCAGGAGAAAAGCTAAATGTAAATGCTGGGTTACTACCCCAGAGCGAGCTCAAGAGCGGAGTCGATGTATGGTAAGGGTGAACTCAAAACATGGAACCCATCTCTATAGAGATTCCCAATGTCAAAAGTCCCAACGAGAGAGGTGCCGATACAAACCCATGCACTTTCGCGGACCTGTATACAAGGCAACACTACGTACTTCCATGTTAGCACCCATCCCACCAGAATGATGTTTTACCATGGGAGGGAGAAAATGAAAAACAGGGGTGGGTCACCGGGGTGGGCCCCTCCCAGAAATAGATTTTTCCTTTGTCAAAATCTTTTCTGGATCGGGTCCCGTGTCACCCGGTAGAATAAAATAACAGAGAAATAAACAGGGAATAACTGAGGCAGTGAAGGGGAAAGACTTAAATAGAAACGTTGAAAACTAGAGATTTCTACCTGGGGAGAATTACGAACATTAGTAAGGTCCCCAAAATTCATGTAATGAAAATAATTAATGTGGTCACCTCAAGATCATGAGCTTTGGAATAGCACCTGAATAGGCTTGTTTAAGAAAATACTTGCTGCCTAATAGCAGACCCAATGACAGCTCCCCTTTTTTTTAAAGGAGAGACCTGACAAAATTGAGAGGTCCTGTCTAAAAAGCCTGCAAGGAGAAAAAACTGACAGAAACAGACTTGTAAAAGGAAAGTACTTTCCAAGGTGACCACCGAAAAAATGAGGACCTTCAATTGTAGATAGAAAGTTAGGGTGAGGAATCACAACACTACCTGATGAGGGGAAACCAAAATGATTGGTTCTACAGACAGGGCAGATACCACAGGAAAACTAACACTAGAAGCTAGCTGATTAAAATTTGGGTCTTTTAACAAGGAAAGGTAAGAACAAGATGATTGTTGGTTACCAGTTACCCTGATACATTACTCAAAGACCAGAAACTGAATGTGATGGAGTACTGGTCTTAGACGAACACAGACCTTAGGGTTGAAAGTTAAGAGCCTATTGAGTCTGGTCAAGCCGCACAAAACACTTTCCTCGGGGCTGACGCTGCATCAGTACTGTAGCTTAGAAAACTATGTGAAGAGTGCTAGTTACTTAACTGCAGAACCATGCAGCAGGTAGATCCTCAACTGATTTCAGGAAAACAGTAATAACAGGACCAATACCAGTTTCCCCTAAACTGTAAGATTTCACAAAGACCACAAAGCTAGGTCATCGAGTTTGAGGGGGCTGACACAGGCAGGCTGAGTTTATACCAGACGGGACAGCTTGCATAGGTTTGTGGCTGACTCGACCGTTTGTTACTAAACAGACCTGAATGTTTGAACATGAAGGTCCAAGAAAAGGTCACAAGACGTTCCAACCTAATGACACTGTGCCTGTGGAAGAGCTAGAGGGACCAGGTTGGGGGCCACACCAGATAGTTTGGGGATTGGGTTGGCCTGGTAGGGAAAACTACCTGCACATTTTGGACCCCGACACCGAAGCCTGGGAAACTGCGGTGAGACAGAGGGTGGCAGACAGATGCCATGCCTGTTGGTTTGCTGGGAGAGATTGAACCGCAACCTGGATTTGATTTGATTCGATTTCAAAACCCCTTGTTTCTTACGCACTTTGCTGCGTTGTTCAGGCTCAGCCTTAAAGGAAAACCTCCTGGGGGAAGAAGTTTCCCAAGGACAGGAAGACTGTCACCGCTTCTAGCGTGGTATGGAACTGCGGAACGTGACCGACTAAGTTCATGTACTTCATGGAGTTAAATATCCACCCCACCCGCTCAGAGGTGACGGTGTGGAATACTGAGGTCAGAGGGGACTGGAGAGGAACTGATAAGCTCTTGACTGTGCAAGGCCGAGGGCTGTTCAAGCAGGAGAATCGGGAGACACGTCCCTGACTCCGCCATACCTGATTTATAAACTCAGCTTGACTTCAGGAGTGAGGCAGTCACTGAAGCAAGCTGGAGAAAAGGCAAGACCTTTTCTTGGGCACGCGGAGAGGTATGCTTGTTTTGATGAAATGCCTGGTTGCCCTTGCTATCTCTTCCACTTCCACTGGATTCACAACCACTGAAGGCTACCCTCCTGAATCAGGAGTTCCTTCCTGGTTACTTGTAGCCCAAAGATCATGGAACCGATTACAATGACCGGCACTCTCAGGCAATCTCGACGCTGGATGCTCCAAATGAGCCAGGCGACTAGATATGCGGCTAGCATAGCCTCCTCACCGGAGCTGTTGAACTACGGTATTGTTCAAACTGGCAAAGATTCTGGGCTACATTGAGGAGGGCATGAACCTGAAGGCACGCCGTTCTCGAGTCTGGAATCCCAAAGAAGGAAGGAACCTCCTGCAACCAAGACGTGAAAGGAAGTGTATCGGAAAGACCTATAGAGGTGGTTACGGCTCCCACGTTGCAGTAGGATCGAACCCACAAGACTGTAAGCAACCGAGACTTGTCGCACTGAATGAGGAAAACAAACGGACAAGTCTGGAAAATTCTCCAGTGAAGGGAACTTCTTTGGCAGACTGAAAGCCTTCACGACAGGCCATTCACAAAGCCTGTTTCCTTAACAGACCTTTCACAATGGAGCCCTGACTTGAACCAGGGTTGGGGAGGGGGAACAGTCCAGCTCCACCCCAGGCCCTGATAACTATATTTCTGGGCCCAGGGACTGGTTCCACTGGTTCTAAAATGGTACAGCCTCCGCCACGCATAGGAGAATACTACAGGAGAGGCTTGATTGCCTTCCCAATTGAAGCGGATGGATGGTCAATTTCTCGGAGAGGAGTAGGATGCTTCCCTGCCCCTATGATAACCCCGAGGGTCAGAGCCTCTGGCCAAATGCCTAGTGAAAATTCTTTTCCTTAGGGTTTCGTATGAAGCAGTGACACGTGGGAGGCGAGAGACATGGGGCACAGAGTTATGGGCTGATGTGTTGGCTGAACCAGCACATTGAGGTGGAGGCTGGGAGTGAGGAGCTGACGGCCGTCTAGGGTAGAGACCTGAAGGAGCCTGCACCACCGCCTGGAGCAGGGGGCTCTTGAACTACATGAACTTTCTGCCGGACTTGGGACAGGTCCCGGCAAGATCAGACCGTTTCTGCTCTGGGCAGACACCCATGAGAACAGGAGGCTCTTGGTAACATTAGTAGCCCCAGACGGGCTGTAATAAACGCCTACCTGGGGAAAAGATTAATTCTCCAGGTGAAACTGTTCATAAGATTTTTCAGCTCAAGGCGGAGACGGGCAAGCCTGACTTACACCCTGTTTCAGCTTCCGAAAATTGACTCGGAAGCTTAGGGAGCTGTACGCTGAATAAATTAGAAGCGTAGTCCGGGGTTAGAAGATTCACTGTGAATGTATCTGTGATATCTGTCTCCCGGAAATGCCTCAGCGATACATTTTCAAAACAAGCCTGTTGATAAGAGGGGCTACATT
Organism: Macrobrachium rosenbergii; assembly: GCF_040412425.1. NCBI lineage: Eukaryota > Metazoa > Arthropoda > Malacostraca > Decapoda > Palaemonidae > Macrobrachium > Macrobrachium rosenbergii. The sequence goes on along the minus strand of NC_089792.1, from coordinate 32,573,659 downwards.
CGGAGCACAAGGGGTAAGAAACAGGGCTCTCAAAGAGAGCACGGTAAGACCCCACAGCTGGCGTGAACTTGGAATTCTCCGCCTGCCACTCCGTTAGAGTTCTCAGGGAGACGATGTGTCCAGCCCCTAGCTGAGGGCTCACTTATGGATCCTGCCAGACAGATGCCATGCTCGTTCTGACAGTCTGGTAAAACCCGGATAAGAGGATACCAGACCGGAAGGGAAGAAATGCCCTTCCACCAACCTCCGTGTGCCCACACCCCCGACAGGAGGGTGCCTTCATGCTGGGAAGCATAAAGGGAAGGCACCAAGATTCCCCAGACTGGAGGGGAAAAGAGGTGGAGGTGTCCGGAACGATAGAATTCCGGAACGGAGCAGGACTTAACAGGTGATCCATTGACAATGAGTCTTGAGATTAATCTCTTGGGATTTAAGCTCCTGGGAAAGGGAAGGCACGGACCATGAGGTAGATAGTTAGTTTAATAGGTTGACAATGACCCTCAAATCGAGCTCCTTATAAGGAGACCCGTAAAAGAGTTTTCAACAAAGGAAGGAGGGGGTAACCGCCTTGCTTTGCTTGGGCCGTGTCCCTTTCCAGAAGACGAGGCCAAACTCGTAGATGGCACCGGATTAGAGATCCGAGACGTCCTTGAGGGGCCCGGAGCAGGTCTTCTTGGTTTAAAAAGGGTTTTTTTTTGTTTTTTTTTTTTTTTTTTTTACTGACTTCACCTTAGGGACGGTAGACCAGGAACCGTCGAAAAAGGGATGAGAAGCTAACGAATCCCCTAAAGGAAAAGTTTGCCTCACCTAATTCGAGCTAAGCGGAAAAGGTTTGCCTCAATTATTCCCGCACCTACTTATCGCTCCGGGACGATGTTCACAGGTCCGAGAACGAGACAGAAGGCATAACGTCTTCAGAAAACTCTCCGTAAACAATTAACTTGAGGCGAAGAGTTACGAGACTTGCGGCCGGCCTCCAGGAGGGGGAAAAATTAGGACCCATGACACCGGAGGAACAACTATTAATAAGTTATATAAGACGGAGTTTGGCGAAGGAAAAACCGATAGGTGTATATGAAACCTACCAATTTACCGAGAATCTCGCCCAGAAACGGAGTTTGGCGGAGGAAATCGATAGGCGTATATGAAACCTACCGATCCACCGAGAATCTCGCCCGGAGAGAGCCCAAACACCGAAAGATTAACTATTAATAAGCCACAAGAGGCGGAGAACCGATAGGTTTATATGAAACCTACCGAATTAACGAGAATCCCGTCCGAGCGGAGTTTGGCGGAGTGAAATCGATAGGCGTATATGTGAAACCTACCGATTTATCGAAAGAGCGACTATTAATAAGCCACATGAGGCGGAGCTTGATGGAGGTAAAACCGACAGGTGTATATGAAACTCACGGATTCATCAGGTAGCCTGCTCGGGAGAGCATAGCGTACAACGCAATCTGCCGGGTGCCAAACGACTAATAATAAGCCAAAGGAGGCGGCGTTTGGCGGAGATAAAACCGACTGGTGTAAATAAAACCTACGGATTCATCAAGTAGCCTGCTCGGAGAGAGCATAGCGTGCATTTTACAACCTTCCGAGTCAAGAATAAGTCACATGAGGCGGAGTTTGGCAGAGACGAAACCGACAGGTATATATAAAACCTACGGGTTCATCAAGAAGTCTGCTCGGGGAGAGCATAGCGTACTTCATAACCTTCCGTGCCAAACTATAAATCCAAAACAGACTGCGCACCGGAATGGGAGCTATAGACTCCGTGATCGCTGGTTTGTTGCAGGATAGCGGAGCATTCCTGCACTTGACAAAACCAGCCGAAAACGTATGAGAAAAGGGCATGCTGGAACGGATGCGAGCAGAGTACCGTAGCAGCCACTAGCCTAGTCAGACCAGGAAAACCCCCGGAGAAAACCGGAGAGAAAACCGGGCTAACAGGACAAAACTCATAGACATAAAAACAGAGTCAACGGAACATTCCGAAGCGATCATGTTTGAACAAAATGTGGGAAGGTTATGAACTGTTCGGAAGTGGGCGCACTCCGAGCCAAGAGAGGAAAACCCCCGGAGGAGGATATCCTGAACGAAGTGATAGCGGTGGGGGGGGAATAAACGCCGACCGCTAAACACTAAAACCGCCGTAGCAGTAAGCAAGGAGAGCGCCCAACAAGATAACGAAACACCGAACAGGTAGTAGCAAAAAGGAGGGGGAACGCCGAAAGTAAATAAAGCAGAAGACAGTTAGGTGGAAAACGCTAACTGGCCTCGTATGAGATCCCAACAGTGAGGTGCGAACATGCAGGAAGCACCACGAAGGGAAATAGTCGACGTAAAAGGAAGGGGGAAGGATAGGCCAGGAGGTTGGTAACCCAAAGCAGCGACCAGGGGTGGGACAGCACTCCCCGGGCGCCCAGAGATTCTCATAGATCCCCTCGCTATGTAAGCTGTGTTGCACGACAAGAGCGAGAGAAAAGGAGAGGAAGGGCAAAAACCTCTACGGCCAGGAGAGCAATGAAAGATAAAAGGAGTGTGAACAGGAGTGGGGAGAGCACTCCTGGTCACCTCCAGGTCCAGGTGGAGTGCCAACTCAGACACACCGAAGGACAATCAATCAATGCAGAGGGAGGGGATGTAGGCTACAACATAAAATAAGGATAAATTGCTCTCAAGCCTTGGAAAGTTAACAAACCTTGAAAACAAACCAAGGGGAGAGAGAGAGCAAAGGATAAAAGGGAGAGAAGGGGACTCTCGATACCACAAAATAATATATATATATAGTCGGTAAAAGAAGTGTGAACAGGAGTGGGGAGAGCACTCCCGGTCACCATTGGTAAGCAACCCAAAGAAGGATTGAACTAGGACAGGCTACGCAGGTAAACCCTCGCTATTCCAGCTTAACTTATTAGGAACATTAGCCTAAGTGAAAAGCCGAAACAGGGAGAGGGTGGACGTAGGCAATATATCCAAGCCAAAACCAAACAAAGGGAAGCACCAGACATAAAACACACATGTACAGAACGAGATCACCGACATGAAACTCATACGTACAGATCGAGATCGTCCCCCCCTTAACGATTTTTCCCCGAAGGGAAAAAGTGTTACAGCCAACCCCTAGGCTAACCTAACTGAGGCGATGTAAAGGAAGGAAGCCTAGGAGAGGGGTAAAGGCTAACCAATAACTCAAAAAAATCATAATAAAACAAAAATTGTCTATAAGGTACATGTAGGAGGATAGGCAGGCCCAACACAACATGGACGTGAAGGGACATGACCGACCTCCAGTTAAATGAAAGTATCCCAAAATTAACAAAATTCAAAAGCATCCAAGCACAAGGTCAAAAATTAAATGTAACAATGAAAATCATGTTCCCATACACTTAGAGAAGTGAGTCTAAAACAAGGCAAAATAAAGCCAAAATAAGAAGCGAATAGGCCCGAGGGGGAACCACGTAGCCTAAACAGCAAGACAGCACTTGACCAGGAAGGGAACACAAAATTCACAAAATAAACAAAATTATAAAAACAAAGTAAAAACAAAGTAAAAACCGTAACAGTACCAATGAAAATAAGATCCCCAAAGGCTAAGAGAAGTGAGTGACAAAAATAAAGCATAATGAGGCCATGATAATAAGCGAATGGGCTCGAGGGGGAAGCTCGTAGCCTAAACGCTCAACAACACTTCTCGTAATGAAGCCACGATAAAAAGCGAATGGGCCCGAGGGGGTAGCTCGTAGCCTAAACGCTAAACATCACTCTCATAATGAAGCCATGATAAAAGGCGAATGGGCCCGAGTGGGTAGCTCGTAGCCTAAACGCTAAACATCATTCCCGTAATAAAAATCACTCTCGTAATGAAGCCATGATAAAAAGTGAATGGGCCCGAGGGGGTAGCTCGTAGCCTAAATGCTAAATGGCACTTCTCGTAGTAAATGGGTACAGAACAAACATAAAATTAATCAAACCCACTAAAGTTAGGGATCATTAATGGTAAAATATCCCAAATAAAAAGGGATACAAATAAAAAACACAAAACAAACATGCCGACCCAAGACCAAGAGAGGTCAAGAGACGACGTGAGAGGAGATCGAGACGGGCGTTATAAATCCCTTTAATTATTAAACTAAAGGAAAATAAGAAGCCTCAATCGCCTAAAAAACAACAAAACACTGGTACTCAAGTAATTGAAGAAGAACCTTGCGAGGATGCCATAAAAAATCCAAAATAGAGCACAAAATAAGGATCACAACGAAATTACGTGTGAACAAAAAAACGTGCTAAAATGGAATGCGGCTAGTGTTGCCTTGTATACAGTCCGCGAGTAGTGCATGGGCTTGTGTCGTCGGCACCTCTCGTTGGGACTTTTGACATTGGGAATCTCTATAGGATAAGGTTCCGTGTTTTTGTAGTTCACCCTTTTCCATACACGACTCCATCTAGTGGAGCTCGCTCTGGGGGTAGTAACTCCAGCATTTCATTTAGCTTTCTCTGGTATCTAGCAACGGAATTACCTAGAAATAAGTGCTGAATGGACTATTTCACGGGTGAGAAAAAAGAAAAATTAAATATAAATCTGATTTAATAATTGTGTTGACTTATAAAAAATGAATAAGCTAATAAACCAAAACTGATGAAGTTTCTGAAAAAATTCCACAGTTGATTTTTGTTCAAATCTTGACTTTTACTGTTGGTTGAGATTTGGATATTCACGTGAGTTATATTTCGCTGTTAGTGTTGATCTGCATCCTCTGCATACAGGGCTTAACTCTTGCTTGGTCTTTGTTAAAGATCCCTGGGTCTCTAACAAGTGAGACCAATTCAAGACCAGATATAAATATTTAAGTGTGACACTCCATGAATGCCACAGTCCAACGATAGAAAAAGAAATAAAAAAACTGGAACCACAGCAACAAAGTCAGCATGGCCATCGGCCTAGCATGCTTTTCTCACGTTTCAGTCACCTAGTCATGTTCAAACAAGGTTATTTTAAATGACTAAATGACTTAACTTCAATTTTCAAGCTTATGGACCATGTCAGCACCAATATTCAGTGCTGATAAAGACTGTGTGAAACCTTATTGATGAGCAACCTCTTAAAAGTGGTGTCTCTTATGATAAGAAGCTCTCTTGAACAGCTATGGTGTCAAATGATACGACATGATTGCGTAGGATTTCGTTCGAAATTCATGAACTGGTAACCTAACTTGCTCCATATTTATCTATTATTTCAATGCGAAAACATGATTATTTCATACAATAAGGCAATAAAATGTTTCATATGAGGGAAATCTGTCTTATATTTCTAAACTGTAAGAAAATATCACGTGTAGCCAAATTTCAGAAAAACATTTATGAAATATTTTAAAAACTTTCGTTCACTCATTGCCAATGCATTTGACAAAAGTCATCATCAAATCTCAGTTCAAATGTTAGAATAATAATAAAAATGAAAAAAAATTGTCATAACATTAATATTGCTTCCAATGCAACCTTGTGCATGCCTGTTTTAGATGTTTGGCCCCAGAAAAGCTTGCCCACGCCAAACAAGCTTTCCGGGACATGGAACGGGCGGGAATATGCCAAAAAGCCTCCAGCCCCTGGGCATCTCCCCTACACATGGTACCAAAACCTGACGGCACATGGTGACCCTGCAACGATTATCGGAGACTCAACATGACGACAGTACCTGATAGGTACCTACTGCTGAACATCGCCGACATAACCAACCAGATGGAGGGCGCCAAAATATTTACAAAGATCGACCTGTTAAAAGGACACATCCAAGTCCTGGTCGCAAAGACGGATATAGAAAAAAACGGCCATTAACACCCCCTTCAGCACAGTGATTGCTTCCGAACTCGGGTGCAACCTTCCAACATCTGATGGGCGAAATCTTGGGCAACCTACCCTTCTGTGTCATCTACGTTGATGATATAATGATATTCAGCCCCAACATCAAACAACACGTGAGAGACGTCAGGTGGGTCCTGCAAGTACTTAAAGAAAACAGACCTATAGTCTGAAAATATGAATGTGAAGGGGCAAAACCAGTAGTGGAATTCCTGGGCCACCAAATAAAACCCAACGGTGTCAAGCCCCTCCCAACAAACGTCCAAGCAATCACTGACTCCCAAAACCAGCAACAATGAAAGCAGTTCAAGAATTCATGGGAATGATTAACTATGTTGGTATGAAAAACAAGATGAAGCCTTCACATTAGCTAAAAAAAGCAATTAATCCATAGGTCCCTCACCCTAACGACGGACGCAAGTAGCACAGCAATGGGCACGGTACTCGAACAAGATACAGATGATGGTCATCATCCATTGGCATTCTTCAGCAAGAAGATATCGCCAGCAAAACAAAAGTACTTTACGTTCAACTGAGAGTTACTGGCAGTCCACAGAGCCATCTGCCATTTCCGACACATGCTAGGACGACAATTCACAGTGCAGACGGACCACCAATTGCTGGTACACGCCTTCACCAAAAGCAGAGATGGATGGTCAGCAAGACAGAATCACTTATCGTGGATAGTGGAACATTCTTGCACCATCAGATACTTGAAGGGCTCTTCCAACAACATGGCAGACGCCCTTTCCCAAAACTCCATCAACTCTGTCCAGATCGGGATATCACATCCCGAAATAGCATCATCTCAGAAGGATGATGTGGACCTGCAGCAACTACAATGGAAGAACCCCGCCCTTACTTGGAGCGACTTATCCATCAGTGACGGAGAGACGACCATTGCCTGGGGTTGAGAAAGGAAGCCTTCAACCTCAGCCACAACTTGTCCCACCCATCGGGCAGATCCACCACCTGAACCTTGTTGGAGTAGTACACCTGGTGGGGAATGAAGGCAGACATCAAAAAGTGGGCAAGAGAATGCCTCCCATGCCAAACATCAAAAACAGCCTGGCACACAGAGACGGGGAAAGGAGAATTCCAGACAACACGGCGACGACTGGCCCACATCCACATCCACATCGAGGGACCCCTGCCCCCCCTCTGATGGGTACAGGTATCTCTTCATGATCATCGACAGGAACACCAGATGGCCAAAAGCAATACCAATAAGACAGCAGATAGCACAGAGTTGTGTGAAAGCACCAACAGACTGGGTCAGCAGGCATGGAGTACCGCCGTATATAAGTGACAGAGGAGCTAACTCAACCTCCACCCTATGGAGCTCCCTTGCTGCCAGCCTCGGGACAAAACTCATTCACATAACAACATACAACCCAGAAGCGAATGGCATGGTGGAGCGGCTGCACCACTCCCTCAAATCAGCACTCGCATCCACATGTAAAGATGGGTGTTGGAAAAAGGAATTACCTTGGGTCTTGCTGGGACTAAGAACAGCCCCGCATGAAGCATTCAACACATCACGGGCAGAAGCACTCTACAGCCAAGTGTTGACAATACCGGCAGACTTTTTCAAAATGCAACAGAGCCAACGACTCTTCCAGACATCTGTAGAGCATTGGAAAATATCATGCCAGTGAAGACAATACAGTATATGATGTAGTAAGAAAAGAATATGTTCCCGAAGACCTTAAAAGAAAGAGAGAGAGAGAGAGAGAGATTTTAGAGAAGAGAGAGAGAGAGAGAGAGAGAGAGAGAGAGAGAGAGTTAGAGAGAGAGAGAGAGAGAGAGAGAGAGAGTACTGTGATGTCCAGATCTGTTGCTGGGACCCTCAGGCAGCCTCGCTTCAAAACAAAATCTACACGACACACCTGAGTGCTCTCAGGAAACACAGATCCAGCGCTCCTGATTCAAACAATCTTTTATGCATTTTTCAGAAGATACTTTATGTTCTTGCCATTACTAATGGCAAGAACTAATTACTAATGTATGTAATTACTAATTACTAATGTATGTAAATCATTACAAGCTTTCAACCATATGTATTTGAAATCTGTTCCTAAATTGTATATAGAACTGTTACCATTTGTCAGGTGTGAGAAAACACATTGACTGTATATAGACATCCCTCTGTTTTTCCTTAGTGTCAAACGCTGCTTTTACAGTCGCAAGAGTTCTTAACCTCTCCAGAGATTTTGTGGCAATAAATTAGAATACCTTGAAACTGCCTCTTATTTGCCACCTAGCTATAAGCTTATTAGGTCTACTGTTATAATGCTGCAGAGGTAGTTACATTGACCAGCCCAAGGAGCATGTTAAGTGTGCTGTCATTGATGGCACTGCTAACCTTGTTACGCCGTGCTTTGAGCTAAACAATGTAAAAAAAAAAAAAAAAAAGTTCAAATCACACAGGTTACGAATTATACCAATTCATAAAAGGGATCATATTTATAAAACCACAGGGAAAATAGTGCTAGCTGTGAATTTGCAAACTTGTTGACATGTATGACACTGGAAATGAAAAAAAAAGCTTAACACTACTTGGCAACGTTACGTTGTGTCTAAGTTTTTGGACAATACAAAAAGAACCATGTTGCCCCAGATTTAAGGATGTCTGTACACTCATTATGAGCCAATGACAATATTAATTCAGCATTCAAATCTGCAGGTACCGGTGAAACTAAAACATGGAAAAGGCTAATGTCTTGTTTCCTAGGAAAACAAAGGAATTATGCACACACAAATGACTTGCTTGCTTCAGAATGTTAAAAGAAGGTAATTTGTAGTCATATACAATTGTTTCTATTTATATTTACACGCCCCTAATATCCTACTGCAGGCCCTATGTCTCGTCTGCAGTTGTAACCGCATCCTGATCCAATATCAGCCATTCGAGCCACTGGGTTTGTACAAACTTGTATTTCATGATGCTGAAGCTAGCAGACCTCATCAGGATTCAGGAACTGGTGCATGTCTGCTCAAGACAGCATGTAGCAGTCAGTCATTCAAGAAAATGAAAGTGTATATATCTATATTGTGACCACAGTTGATTTACTTGACTGACCTTAGTCGATGTAATGTTGAGTTTGAAGGTATGCAAGCTAAAAATGTGATTGTTTCGCCTGCAAGCATCCTTGAATGACAGCAAAACTGGACAACATCCTTTTGTGAGAACTTTGCCAATCTGAGTTATGTTTAACAGATGGACATGGTTAAGAGGACAGACTGACATTCAGAAAAGTCCTTAAATGAACCATGCAAAACCAGATCTGAAATTTACATTAGGATCCACATTTTACCCAGGCAAGGAAATGGAAAGGATTTGGAGCATAAGCCTTGTACTGGTCTTTAGTAAAAAGAGTAAAGTGTTCATAGCAAAATGTACCTCCATCCCTAGCCTCTTTATATACTTTAAACTGCTTTGATTCACATTGTATAAACCTGGGTCACTAAAAATGGACAATAAGTTAACAAATTCACAAAGTCAGTGTCCTCCTATACAGATGCTGAGCAAGATATCCCTGCACTCAGGCAGGAAATGGGCAAGGTATTTTCAAGATATAGTAGATAAAAAGATGCTTAGGCTTGAATACGCCTGTAATCTGAAGCAGACTTAGTGGCATCATGCACATTGTTATTCTAATTCCTGACAATGGAGCTGTGCCAACACATAATGTGTGGTGTGAGGAGCTGCTCTTAAGATGTCCTCAATCACTAAAAGGCCAGAGTCAGAGGAGTCTCTCCTGGAGTTGGAGGGACCAATTGGTCCAGCTTATAGGGAATACTGTACATTTTTCTGAAAAGTTTGAAAAACCCTAATGCTGAAGAATCTGGGCCTTCAAATTATGGAGCAGTGTTACAAAATTACGATAATCTGTCAGTGGTGTTTAGCATACTATACAAGCAGCCCAAATACTAGGGTTGACTGATAATATAGGACCAAAAGCCTCATATCATGTTAGTAGAAACCAATGGGGTGAGAGAAACAAGAGGTAAAGACTAAATTAAAAGGAAAGGATGAGAAAATTATGGAAAAATCTGTATTAAGAATGACTGTCCACAAAGAAGGAGCTCTCATGGTGAAGCAACAGCTACAAGACATAAAAAGGAAAGAGATGATTCAGACCTTGCAGGGATAATGGCTAAGAGGCTTTTTGCAATATATTGTACAGGTATATCAAAATGAAGGACAAATTTAAAGACGTCATATTAATTGTAATAGGAAGGAATGGGGGAAGGGATATGGAGGGATTTGTGTTACTTCTAAACTCTTGACAGTCAGGATGCATTATCAATACTCTCACAGACGGGCATAGTCCAAGTGCAATCCAATTTGTTTGCTGTCTTGTACAAAAGGGTAAATTATAAAAACAACTGACCCAGGCCTAAAAGAACATAAAAAACATTAAAAGGTGAAATTTAACGGATGGGAAAGCAAAACCACAATACACAAGACTTGTAGTGTCCTTGGTTCATAATAAGTGGTCTGTGACACAGTTAAACTTACATGCCAAAGTCACCTTGAAATTGCAAAGAAGCAACATTTACGTTATCGGGTACAATGATGAATGCTAATAAAAAAGATACCAATATGAGAGGCTAGCTCCTGAAAGCTAACCAATCCTACTAATGAATAAATTTAACAGTGGTGATCCATAACAAAACATTAAACCCAGATAAACTTGCTTTACTTTCTTAGCTTTAAGGGAAAATGGAATTACATAATCATTTGGTGGAACAAGTTGTCCTCAAGATTCCGAGAGTCTCATCAATGGAGATAAAGCTTGACCACCTTTACTGCCCACTAAGCTCTGAACATCAAGATTATCCTCGTAAGTAGATCCTTATAAATAGACACAATTAGTGTAAGACTCCAGGTTTGAGGACTGAAAAACATTCAGACAGTTTTGAGGCATTACACCTATTAAAGTGTGAATAATACCAAGCCCATACTTTTAATTCTAAGATCATCAAAACCAGTGTTAGTTAAAGGTAATGCAGCTAACTTTTGTAAACTTATAAGTTTGTGACAGCATTCTTGATGGCCTTCTGCCATTTTAGATGACTTGATTGAAACTAGCAATTATTGATTCAATCATCCTTCTTTCATGATAGTCTTAGGAAGCAAATTTCCTTTTTTTTTTTTATTTTTGCAAGCCAATCAACGATAGAGTCAAATCAATTTTTGTAACTGGAGAGTACTCTGTTCATTACCATCATTACTACATTGACATAATTTTTGTGTTCATCTAGCCTTATTGACAACCATCCTATTTTGTCCACTAAACTTTATTTAGTCATTGCAGGGTGCCTCATAAATGCATGCACTTTCTTTTATTTTGGTTTGTTTCCAATATGTGATTTACCCGTAGAATTTGGGTAGTTTAAATCATCTTATGGTCACTGTTTTTTATGTTGCGGGTTTATGAGTGATTTTATTAATTTCATTATATTCATGAGAATTACTTGATGTTGAATCTCTGCTGTCTGAACATTTTATGTAAACGAATCTACATTCTGTATACTGTGTAATTCATGTAACCCCAGTACTCTCGACACTGAAGAGACGTGATATCTTGAAACTGTTTGTTATACTCTATTACAGTAATAAATTATTTATTATAACTCTATTCAGTAATGAACTTCAGGCATGACACAAAAGATAAAAATAAGACCTAGAATGAGATGCCAAGTCTTATGAAGATGAAACCCTTACTGAAATCACCAGAAAGGCAAGGGCACAAGCCCTTACCACAGGTTATCTCTTCATAGATCTTGAAAATAGAGACTGGGAACTGTTTCTTGATGAAAAGTTCCCTGAGGATGCAATGGCAACTTCACATCATGCCAACTGAAGGGGAAAACTTGGGTGAAAAATGTCAAAGTACGGGCGCAAATTTGTTCAGGCATAAATTCTGAAAAACTTGGGTGAAAAAGGTCAAACAAAAATCAAAGTACGGGGAATTTTAAAATTTTTCATCATGAAAATTACTAAGGTCTGGGGTTTGGATGTGAAAAACTGGATCAACAGCCAATCTTACCAGTAGGAGGCATGTAAAACTTCATTAACAAAAGGTCAAAACAAACTTTAAGTACTTTCTTCATGTCAAGTGTGTCCGTTTTCCAGCTCCTCTGACACTACAATCTTAACAACATCCTCATGTGAGAGTGCAGTTGTGTAACACATCTCCTAGGAATTGTCTGAGAAATAACCCAATTTGTCATCCACGCTTTTCTTTTCTTTACTGGCTTGTTTTCATGAGCTTTATCATGAAACTTTTGCCCATTTGCATACTCCAATTATGAGCATCTTGCTGAACATGTAGCACTATACATAAAACTAAAAAATCTGCTTCCTCTCCAGTGCAAGCTTGGTTTTTGGAGACTTTCTTCTTTGTCATGTTCTGCAGACAAAAAAACTGAATCAAGGGGCCTCCCTTGGAACCTTTATGGCCTGTTTGCGAATCCATGATGGATATGAACATTTACCAGTAGGATAAAACTGCACTCACTTCATTCTCGCTCCTGTGTTATGATATATTTCCATAACTTGCTCTATGAGTACCTTCGTTACCATCTGATTTTGTAATGGACTATTTATTTGATTGTCGTTTTAAGTATTTTATCAGGTTAAATGTGTAATGAGCTCTTGTCAGTCTTGTTAATTTTCATTATGCTATTGCCTTGATTGCAAAATCCAAAGCATGGAAAATCTAAAAAGAGAGGATGATACGTAAATTACCTAAGAAATAATTTTCAGTGCTAGTATACATTTTATGATGCTGATTACTGGTAATCTAGGTTAGAGGTTGGTTTTGCAGAAAGTACCACATTCAGGTAATAATGATGAACTTGGATATACAGTGTGTGGTATTTATAGTTTGAAATTAAGTACAGTACATATATTTGTCATCTGTTGGCATTTAAATCCTTTATGACTATTAACTTTTGAAATTAATATCCATTAGTCTATGATTCAAACAAAACGGAGGTTTAACTTGTTTGACATGTCTATACAGATAATCATTGTCTTATGCCATTCTTTACGGATCTGATATTTAAGAAAAATTTTAGCCAGAGGGTACAAGATGGGTTGGATATTTGTGCTGAATATCTCATCAAGTCAAAACAATGATGTCTTCACCACATGCTGTAGTATTATGTAAATAAGACATTTAATTTTATGAGTGTTCAGTGGTGCTGATATTTTCTAAATTTTTTGTTTGATATATCAGAAACTTTCACCAGGTGAATTCTGTAATGCCTGCTTTAGTAAAACAGGTTAATTTCTCATTTATTTGTCAAAGCAAGCTACAGTTCTTGACAATGTCGTGCAAAATACACTGTACAGACCTCTCACACCCTAAGGATTTTGTCCTCATTTTTGAATATTTTATTTTTTATACTGGCTTTAAAAATATCAGTCACTAAGAAGACGAATACCAGTTTGATTGTGTGCTCATCTTGAGAAAATTTCCTTCCAAATTTCTTGCAAGATTCGCTTGAAGAAAAACAATTCTTAAACTGAATATTTTTGTTTTACTAGGTCCGACAGCAAATCTGATTACCACTTTTACTTACAGGTCTTCTTATTTGCTGCATTAGTGCTAAATGGTAATTTCCTTATACTCTTTCGTTATTAAAGGAATGATTTCTCACTTATATTAATGATACAACTTTCAGTTAACTTCCTTAATGATAGATTGTGATTCAAGTTTTTTTTTATTTCGGTAGTTATATAACTACGGCTATAAAATAGAATATGGTTACTTCAACATCACTGCAGGCTTTCCGATCAAATATGTTGACAGTGCTGTTAAGACTGTAATGTGTTCTGTGAGCCTTGGGATTAAATGAAACTGTGGCCATTTAGACAACTGAGGTCATTTTCATTTTTCGATGTTCTGTGTGAAGTCCACACTAGATTTAATCCAAGATATGGTTTTAATTCAAGATATGGCTTTAGGTATTCACGATTGTATTTTTGTTTTTTATTTGCATTTCTGCACACTCTTCTCTCATCTGCTAAGAAATCACAAGACCGGAGCTGTAAAGACCAGGTGTCTAGGATTGACCAAAATCAGCATTACACTTGCTGCCAATTCAGGGCTTCTTATTCAGTTTCATGGATCCTTTATTATATTCATAAGCATTGTACAGTGAACCTACTTTTGTATTCACAAACATTTTACTTCAACATTTAAGTAGGACGTTTTCCTAGCGCTCTAGTATTCAATTGTAACTTGTTACCAAGGAATACAGTGCTCGCACGCGGTGTATGTATTCACACAAAAAAAAAAAAAAATGGGTAAACATTACGACTGAAGGTTTATTGTAATTTTAAATTTGTCCTATTCTTTCTAAAAATAATACATATAAATTATTCTTTTTCTAAAAATAATATATATATATATATATATATATATATATATATATATATATATATATATATATATATATATATATAGAGAGAGAGAGAGAGAGAGAGAGAGAGAGAGAGAGAGAGAGAGAGAGAGAGAGAGAGAGAGAGAGAGAGAGAGAGAGAGAGAGAGAGAGAGAGAGAGAGAGAGAGAGCACTAACGACTGTGGCTCGTTGGGCCCTGGTTTGCTCGGGGAATCTTGAACAGTCTATGTTACATAGTATCTTTTATTCAGTTTTTAACTTGTACAGTATAATTATTTTTTGTCGTTTGTATGGAAGACAATAAATACAGGAGTGACTATAGTATGTTTAGTTCTTGGACAAAGTTACGCACTCTTAAATTTCTCAATTTAGCAAATGTGATAAGAATACAGTAATGTTTATGCATTTCATCATTTGCGTCATCGATTCCCGTATACCTTAAGGTGTTCTTCTCAGGAGACGTCGCTGTCAAACCCAATTCTTAATCCCAATGTAATGTTTTAAGATATATACAAATCACCTTTTTCTCTGGTTTCCATGTCTTCATATGTCTATACAAATGATTATTTATAATTTCTTAAAAGCGACGTGTTTACTTTTTAATATCTATTGCAATCACTTGAGTGTTGTGAGTAAATTCCAATTGGTTCATGTCATCCAAGAATGTATTATATGGACTTTTCTATGATGCATTAAGATTTCTGTCCAATATTCCATCGAATTACTTGACTGCTGGCAGAGTTAAGTGACAGGACATCTCTCTCTTGTGCTTGTAAACAGAATTTGCATGTCTTTGATTAGTTTCTTTTCATACTCTTCTACAATCTTCGTATTTTCTTAGTGATGGACAATTTCTACACATCCTTATTAAAGACGTGATGCTGTTAGCTACCACTTGACTCGTATCAATTTCTTGAAGCATTAACATATGATAATTTGGTTGCATGCTTCTATAAGGCAACCATTACAAATGAAAGATTTATTAAATTCTGTATTATACTGAAAAGTCCCTTTGTTTGTTCTTTTTAAGTGTTGGGGATTTTTTCCTCTAGATTGTTTTAAACTATTTTATTAGAATCATATGTGTTTACTGTTCTTAGGAAGTGCTATTTCATCATCATTGTTTACTTATTGGCAGTAGTACGATTAATGATGCATTTGTGCTTATAGTTTGTATATGCTGAAGGATAGTTTATATATGCTGAAGGAATGTCATGATATCTTTGAAAGTGTTTTGCTTGATATTTGGTTGTTGCTAGGGACCTGCTTTATACCGGACAGGTTTGATAACTCTGAGAGAGGTGGGGTTCCTTATTCATATTGATGAATAAGGAATTCCAAGAGTCGAGTATAATCTAGATATGAATAACTGATTTACACAATACTATAATTTTAGGTATAATCCAAATATAAATAACAGATTTGCACAATCCTATATGTAATTTAAATAAAGTTGGTAATCATTAACTATGCGCAAACAATTAAAGGATTACTGTGCAAACCTGACTTTAATGTAAAGTAAAAACCAAACATTTCCAGCTTTCATGTCTCAGCCTCAACAATATACTCCAGGATCTGGCATCCCTGTGCAGATCGTGAGACATAATCCCTAATGAGCATATCCCCACGCCGCATGAAGGAAATACAGACATTTGGATATCAGCTGACAATGTATCCCAGTGCCTGCAGTGCCGGGCTTAGGGCCAACATTCTCCCTATTTGATGATAACTCATCAATGAACTGAAGTACAAATTCATAAAGTGTTTTAAACCCTTCAAATGCCTATGGCATTTTCCTGATCTTACTCCACACAGTGGCTTGTCTTTCTTTTACATGCAGTTGAACACTTTTTCAGGAATCATATTTTTAATGACCTTTTCAATATGTGTCTGATATTTGGGCAGGTTGATGGAGTGTAGAGTTGGTGGCATAACCCTTCAGACTACATCAAAATAAAGGCAGTGCATTACAGATATTCTGACTCTGGTACACCAGTGGATATGCAGATTTCACAGTCCAACCCCCCCTTCAGAAAGTGTGCTTTTAGGCACTCCACACTGCGAATTCTGATTATTAAAGTGCTCTGGATACAAGCTTTTCAGTTTAAATATAAGGCTGCTAGATGGCACATTTGTGAGATTTTTGGTGAGCATAGTTTACATATCAATTTATAAATAACCAGGTCTTGCCTCAATACTTAATGTTTTCTTTTTGTAAAAATAAAAATCGAAATTTTGGACTTTTCCTTTGGTTTTGGTCTAAAAAATCATTATTCTGCAAAACTTAGGGATTGGGGTACACCCCTAGTGGCCCCCATTTTTAAAAATCTGACACAGTTACTGGAGAAATGCTTTATGCAAGTTTTTGTAGACCAGTAATTCTTCAAATTTTAAATTCTTAGAACAGGCTAGATCAGTTCATTAATAATTTCAAATCTGCTGTATATTTACACATGGAATACTTTTGATTTTGCCTGATATTCTAGTTAATAATTTTGGCTACCTTTTATTGCTCTTTAAGGGCATGAAAAAGTACAAAGAACTTTATTTTAGAATTTCTTGTGTATCCAGCTTTTGAAGAGGCGGAGTTGCAAATAGGAGTGTCTCGTGATTTTCAGAGAATTCTAATTTTTGTGGTAAATTCTTTTTTGCTGGTAATTTCATAACTGTTAGCATCATGGGTAATGGATTTCTAGAATTATTGCCCCACAGATACAGTTTCGGGACATCAGCTTTAGATAAACTCTTATGCCATTTATTTTTTATTGATTTTAAAGACTTTCTGAAATTTTCGTGGTTGTTTTAGTTATTATTTTTCCTCAAACGTAGAATCATAACATTTCCTTCTGATATGCAGGAAGTGTAACGGTCTGTAGCCTAAGAGTGACATTGGAACTGTCTTGTTTTCAAAAAGCGAAATCTTGCTCAATTTTCTGGTCTCATCATATGTTCAAAATTTGATTGTTTCATATTTTGAACCCCTCTTTGTTCCTATTTTCTGGTTTTAGGGTAAAAATGTTAATGACGTTTCCTATTCCATTTTGTGTTGTCATTACTGTACCAGCTTTTTATTGTTAATTCATGATTCAAAATATTTAAATCCATGAAAGGGAAGTAATTTTCCTTCTGGACTGGCCTTCCTGATCTCCATTGCCTTAGTAACAGTGGCAAGACGACAGCAGACAGAACTCATTTGACTACAAACCCTCTAAGAGGGTAATCTGATATAAAATACTAATGATGATGAGGCCAGCTGTCCTGTTAAGCTTACTCCTAGTTTTTAGCACTGATTCATGTTCACATATGGAATAATTTAAAAAATGGTTAGTTCTGGGAAAAGTACTAATTATTCAAGTTCGAAAATAAAATAAGAAAGACCGTTAAAATTGGGGACAAAACGGCTGCTGGGAGCAAGAGAAAACCTTTGGTACTGCTTGAGGTTATGATGTGCAATGGACACTGTACACCGCCCCTATGGAATGATAAAAAATATTTGAGTTTAAGGAACATGAAGACATTTACTGATGAGTCTTGCTGTATTATAAGCTGTGGAACCCCTTAAGGCAAAATTATAAGGGCAATTTTCCTAGAAACAAAGAGTGCAGTACCAGCGTATGCTTCTACTTAAGCTGGTTGGAAATACCTTCTATGGAAGCTTGTCATTCGAATTGTGGGTAAAATTTAAAAATACAAAAAATTAGAAGACGGCATTAGGTTTTGGAAAAGTACGTTAATTGGTCAGCAGACATCAAAGAAAACCCATACTCGAAAGGTACCAATGTGATAAGTATTTGATTTTCAAAAATCTTAAATTATTTATGTTGGGATGCAAAAAATGCCAGTACTCAGAAAATGCTATGAAAAAAGTTTACCAACAACAAAATTAAATATAGATTAAAAAGAAGGGGTGAAAGGTGTAACAGAAAACTCTGTTAAGTGGAGCCTTTGACTTTAATTGGTTTTACAGTGGCATGAAGCATGAGATAAAGCACTGTAGACGTAGATGCAGTTGTTGATACATACTTGAGGAAGACTCAGAAAAACTCGCGCCCTAAAGCTTTTTTTTTTTCCCCTTTAATCTAGGAAAGTATTCAGGATTGATTCAAATTCATTACTAAAATGCATAAAAGAAAATACTTTAAATTTAATGTTTGAACTGACATCTTATTATACGCACGCCCATAAGCCTGGTGGTTATAAAACATTTGAAATAACACTCCAAGAAGACAAAAGATCAAGACTTCCATGGCCACATATGTATTTTATTTTTCTTGCAAGGAGTTTAAAATCCAAATGATTGTAAGAGCTGCTACTAAGGAGTCACATCATTATCTAAACAGCTTCTCAAAAGAATATTTAGTTAACACTGTAACACGGTGTGTCCAAAACACTACTGCTTGTATTGGGGTCAGAATACAAAAAATGTTAGAAAATGTTTGTAGGACAGAAATGCTGTTCTGATCCACGTGGGTTTATTTCCATGTACAAAATAAAACAGTCTTTGGATATTTTAAGCCGAATAAATTTTTTTGTAACAATACTGAAAGGTTAAAGTAGGAGCCAGTTAAATATGGGAGGATGAACTTAAGAGAAAATGTGTTAAAAATGAAGAAATACTGGTAGAAGAGTTAAAAAAAAAACACAGGCAGTACTAAAGGTTCCTTGCAGCAACCATATTTGACATGTCCCCAACGGCTTTTCTTTTTATACTTCATTTGTGTCCCTGTTCTTCCCTATCCACTAAACTGTCTATTTCCGCAACTTTTTCCTCCGACTTTCACTTCTTGAAAGATCGAATTACTTAGGTCACTCCTAAACATTTGATTCTGTGGTCTGATTAAACATTTTATAATCCACGTTAATGTGTCCGAATAAAAAGGTTGAATACGCTTAAATATTAGTATTAAACTTTATGATAGGTCTCCGTGCTTCTACCACAGAAAGGGAACAAACAGGAATCTAGATACCGTGAGAACCTTCGGCAAAGATCTGCACAATGAATATGATGTCATCACAAGGATGAATTCGAGTACAGTTCTGACAGAACTGTCCTCTTTTATATCCCTCCTAACCTCTTCAAATATAAACAAAGTTCTCTGGATTTCTTATTTATTTTAATGCATTTCAGTAAAATGTTTACATTATCTTGAGTAAATCACACAAATCCCTACAAATGTTTTTTCTCACTAGAAAGCTTAGTTCTTGAAAAGAACGGTTCTTGTATTTGCATGGCCAAACTGCACTTACTTTTTTATAATGAGTATTAATTTTCTTTCTCCACCCAAAGGTTGTTCAGATAACAACCGCTAACCTTGTCTAGAAGCCTTTACCTCCTCCACCCGCCCTCTCCCAAAGAAAAATAATTTTTGTACTAGCTCTAGCCTAAAAAGAAAATGGGAAAAATAACCTGTAATGGGCTTCATACAATCTAGAGTTTGCTATACAATTGTATATGAAAAATAAAAACTATGTAGATATACAGCAGAAATAAAAAAAAAAAAATTTCCTTATCTACCGAATTTTTAATTCCACTATCAACTAATTTTTGTATATTCTGAGGACGAAAACCACTGAAATGTCAAATAAACAATTGTGCTTGGTGGTATGGTGGAACGAAACATTTCAAGCCATACATGAAGAACCCAAATGGTATAGTCAGACAGGCTGGCAACACATTTGTTGGTGTCAATATTGAAGCTTATTGAGGTTCAGAGTAACTGGACTTTGTATTTCTATGACATATTGAGGTTAAGAAAGTAAATGGACTTAGGTGTTTTCATGGCTATTCTTTTGCCAGCTTCTCTCAACATACTCCAAATAACTACGTGTTCTTTCAGATAAAGAAATCACTTTTAAGCTTTTTGTATTGTCTACTCACCAACTTCAGGTCTCCTTGCTTTGCAGCCTTTATGATTCCATCCGAGTTCTTCTCTAGCAAGTGGCTGAGGAAGAAAACAGTACATCAGTCAAAAAATATTTACGATTGCTTTAAAAAATAATGAACTTTCATATAAATTGCAACACATGCAAAATGCCTTGGCTGCATTGTGTCAAACGGACAAACTTCAGTACACTTGCCCATTCCTAAGAGATCTGCACCTTAGGAAAGTGCATGCACAAATCAAGTTGATCATTTACTAAAATGCAAAATAAATCAAGTTACAACACTAGACTACACCAATTATAACAACTCAATCACTCCTACTCCCAATACGAAATCTGCTGAGCATAAGTAAACCATAATACTGTATTGAGCTAATTTTCCTTCTATAGAATGTGAAAAGCTATTCTAGGACAGGATGGAGTCTAAACGTGATACTGTGTAAGTAAATTCCCTTCACAATGTCTTTTTTGTATCTACGCTGAGCTACAACTAAACATTTTACCATGATAAGCATGACTTACATGAGTACATGGGATTACAGTAAAGTGTATGGTTTTATGTAAACATTCTAAATACATAAAAGGTTTCTGAGGAATTGGTAACATTTACAAATTACACATATCTGGTTCTGAAATTTTCCATTTTATGAATACTGTCACTACGTGAAATAGCGTTCGGTTCATTTTTACAGTAACATCTACAGCAGAAACACAGAATATACCTGGAAGGGAAGAACTCAGGACCAAAGACACGATCATGCAGGCTGTAAAATCAAAAATCACATCAGAAAAATGACAATTCATGAAAGGAAGAATGTGAAAATTAGTAGAAAAAAGTGAAGGATAAAAGTCACACAGAGTGCGATTACGCTTCTCTCGAGCCTACTCTGTATAAGTACTGTATACAGTAAAACTGCCTTCAGTAATGTAAAAGCTCAGGGGATGCAAAATTACACGGAAGTTCTACATCGCTATTTCTGAGCCAAATAGGGCTGGTCGCTTAACGTGTTTATGGCGCGTCTGGCAAATGCAGAGGGCATATCCAAAAAAGCATACAGCTTAAAGTATGCCTTAGCACGCGGCAATCTGCAGCATTTTCTCTTATGTCACCCTAAATGACATAGTGAAGCAGAGCGGAAGCCTGTTTTGGATATGACCATTATACCTGGGAGGGGAAGAGGGCACAGATGATGTAGAACCATGCATACTGGAGGATGACCGACTATCATGCATGCTGATTGATGAATTCAGTTGTAGTAATCACAAGTTGTCCACAAGATGCAAGGAAAGAGAAATGGGAATTATAATTTTTGAACCTACAGGGACTGATTATTATTTCACGTGATAGTTGTACACAGTAAACACCAGGATTGTATTCAAAATAAAAATGCATTATACTCTACATGGCATCTGATGTTTCCTTCTAAGCAACCCTCAGCTTAGAGAGAATTCTGTAAATGAATTCATGATGAAAAGTAAAGTAAATTAAAGTACATGCTTATTCTCAGAAGTTGTAACATCATACAATATGTACCTGGTTTTGGAGATGGAATCACATCTGAGACTATTCCTTTTACAAAAACAAATTATTCATGCAAGATACTATTCTACTCAAAGTTGTGCACTTAGGAATTTCAATTTTCAGTACATAAATACATACATACATACAAGACAAACGTGAGATAATCAGTCGTAAAAAGACCTATTAATGTTGAACAACAACCAAAGGGAGATGTATTACAAGTGAGAATATTTGTGGGAAAGGTTACATAATTTGAGAGAACATCAGCTAGGTTAAGGAAAACAGAATATAATCAAAACAAGACAAAGCAAAACAATACAAATCAAAGTAACAAATGAGTGTCATTCATTGCTCTCCCTATAAACAAAATCTTAAAAATTGTTCCTAACTTTTAAAACCAACTTTGTTGGCAAATCTATTCAATTCTGCAAAGGCAAACTCAAAGTCCCTACAGCAAGAAAAAGCTGCAAGGGGTCCTATTGAGCAGTTGTGAATTGTAGCATCCTCGTCAGCACTTATAAAACCAACACCAACAGCAGCAGCAACAGCATCAGCATCAGCCCCCACACCAGCCACAGCAGTCTCGCCAGACCTCGTGCCCCAAGCAGCTAACATTTCTTTCTACATTAAAGCTGGCCACGTGGAGGAAGCTGACAAGTTTGTTACCATTCACTAAGTTCAGAAATAAGAGCTTCTCTTATTAAGATGAAGCATGTGGAAACTAAAGGCTATCTGCAGATAAAAATATTTAGATTAAGAGAAGTAAACGTGCCCAGAAAGAAGGTCTAGAATACTGAGCATAGCTAAACATAGCTGGATCACTTTGTCCAGTCGGATCCAATACATAGCTGACACTAGAGAATGGTGTGCCTCTTTTTCATACGTATCTAATTTGTCTTACTGCAATACTTCATATTGCCCTCGTTACAGAGGTTGCCAAGAGAACCTTATTATACATGCCAGGTCTTGATGGTCAGGTGCCTAATGCTGGTCAGCATGACAACATTTTACCCGTCATCATCCCTGCTGTCGACAGACTTGACCAGCGGATGAGTGGCAGAAGCGTACCGCGCAGGCCCACATCAGTGCCGCCCACTCCCGAGTCACTGTCGCTTACCATGGCCATCCGCTCACTATGGTCTAGGTCGTTGTCCACGCTGTGAGACCCAGCCAGTACCATAAATACCAAAGTTACCAAGGCACCAGGGATTGCAACGAGTACCATAGTTACCGCGGTACATGTTACTAGGTGCTTTTACAATGATGTCTAATTACGTTATATACCAGGGCAATCCATTGTTTTATACATTTCCAGAATAGTGTAGTAGTGCCTATTTCTAAGGATATCAAAATTAATAAGGAAACTAATTACTCAGGAACTTGAGATTACTAAGTTAATCAATTAGTACTGTAGAGAAGAAACCTCCTATTATATAGGTGTGAGGGTTAGAATGGTCCTAGTAATGTAATGCTAAGGATTCAAGGGTTAGCAGATATAGCCGAATATTTTTACGATTGATTTTCTTGATTGGGCATTGTTAAAATTTATTTCATTTGTAATAATAATGGTGGGCCAAAATTTCAACACAGTTTGGATATTTCCATAAACCTAAAGAGACTTTTATGTAATTCTTCATTATTCACGAGGCATACTTTGCGTTTCATTGATTTTTGTTCATAATAATGTCATATTAATATTGATTTTTGGGGTACTGTAGTATGTAATATAATATACATATTATATAAATAGTTATAGATATATGTATATAGCATAGATATATACATACACATATATATGTATATATAATATATATAGTATAACAACACGTCATTTAAAAAGAACGGTATCTAACGCATTTTTTATTAAAAAAAGTTAAAACCTTACTACGGCTACTAGATGACGAGGACAGAGTCCTAGAAAGCTTGTAACTTTTTAATAAAGTCTGTTAGATACCATCCTGTGTAAATGAGGCTCTGTTATTTATTGTATGAATGCACAGAACAGTTGTGCAAGTGATCAAGTTTATATATATATATATATATATATATATATATATATATATATATATATATATATATATATATATATATATTTATGAAAGAGGAAGGTGGATTTGAACGCTTAACGAAAGACAACAGTTAAGATGTTGACTAATTGTTCACATAGTGTGTGTCCACTTGAGAAGATGTGTGTGAAAATGTGAAGAAAACGTAGAAAAAGATTAGCATCGGTGAAACTATGCGTCAGTGGGTTTTGAAATGATCGGAACATGTGGTGAAAAGTGTATAATCTGGAACATTTTTGGAGGGAAGAGGGGAGGAAGACTGAAATTGCTGAATAAGTGGTGAAAGACGCATTGGAAAGGTAAGGCTTGAGTGCTTGCAAGATAACAGAGAATAGTGCAGTGTATGCAGCGGGCTTGATTTGTTGGTGATAAGCCTTCTGTGGAACTGTATGAAGCTGCAAATGTTGTATAGGTGTACAAAGTGCTAATGGTTTGGGCGTTTGATCTGCACAGCATGTTCACCCACTGCTCAGCAGTTCAAGTGTGAAAATAGCCGCAACCTTTGTGTTAATTTTACTCTGGTCGCACCCTCTGTTTGGGGACACGATGTAAATTCGATTATCCAACCTACACAAAATCTTAGTTACATAAAACTGACATTTTTTGACAAGACTCCCTCACTAACATGACAATTTAACATAGAAAGAATTTAACATAGCATCAATCACTAATGTAAATGCAATCACTAATTCCAATGCTGTATGAAATTTTATAATTAAAATCATGTACAGAGAATTATTCTCTACTGACATCGTGCACATAACTGCTCTCATAAACTGTAATGCTTAAAGAGCTTAATGTCACGCAAACTAACTTATGGATATAATGGCAAAATTTACATACAGTAAATAATTAACATGAAATTCATTTTAGTGGCAGGAGCTGGAGCAGAGATATGCTTCCCTAGACACAAAGATTTGAAGACTTTAAATATTTTAAAAATAATCTCCTTGGTCACACACTTATTCCCAATTATTTATTTCTTTATACAATTCTTTACTTTTGTAAATAATCAAACCTAAATAAATTTCTGACTCACCTCGGGATAGGCGAGGGCCCTACCAACTGGCTCACATAGGTCATAACTATAATCAGCAGTAATTAACTTTTAAAAACTTGAGAGATTTACTTTTATAGTTATCGCTTTTTGAAAATAGTTTTAGGAGATCATGTCTTTTCATATTTGCCCTTGCAATGGCACTAATTAAATTAATATGTATATAACTACACAGTGAATATGAATGAATAATGTAATGATAAAATTTTTGACAGCCTTTTAGTTTCTTCCTTAACGTGTTTAGTGACTATTACATTGCACTACAATATTCAGAACTCATGTTCTCACATCTCGGCATGGCTAGGTTGGCGATATGCAAATGAGACAAAGCTTCTTTTTGACAAGTGGACATACTGTTCCAAAGAATCATACTCGTTTTATGGCTCAATTGGTGTTGCCTCGTTCTTTCCATTGAGAAATGATCAGTAGTCTTATTTCACGGAGCCTTTGTTTTTGCAAAGAAACTCAGTGGTGAACTGAATTCATGAGTAATTTAGTATTGGATTGTGTATTATTTTGTAATCGTAAATATTTTACAACAATGGATATATTCTTAGCTTGAAATATACATTCCATTGATATAATCTGAGACTATTTCAGTTACTCATCTCAACAGTGGGACCGAGATCGATCCCACGAGAATTGACAACTTAGGCCATTTCTTGAACACTGAATATTTACCTAGTACCCTATCCCCTCAATGAATAGTGATTTGGACGAAAGGGCCCCTGAGAAATTACTTACCTGTGTCTTTCCTGTGTTTTGTTTTCCCCAAATCCCCATTCATCACAAACCTCCTGTCTACCAGCGCGCTCATCCAAGTACGTGTTGGTTTTCAACTCTTATGGAGCCCACAGGAACCCAGCTGACACTACCACGTACTGTTCTCCCATGGGTTGCACATAGGTTATGTCCGAGCCATCTCCATCTCATCCATCATGATCTCGTCTGTATGTGGAGTTTCCCCTTATTGTATAATTTCTAACTCTATCCTGCCACTAACACATAATATTCTCATTAAAGCTTTATTCTAAAATTGACAGAATGAGGACCATGATTCATGTCCAGGCAGCAATAGACTTATTTATGGTCTTTCTTTCGTACCCAGTTTCACTATTTGATATCCAAATCTTATTCCGCCTGTTCTTCATAGTATTCAGTCTGACCATTGTTTTTGCCTTTTTTACTCTTTGTGACTAAATTTCAACTCGAAAGATCCTGAATATATGAAAGACTGAACTTCAATAATCCTTTCTCCATCTAATGTTTTGTCCCTTTTTGTACATGCTGCCCTGATTACTTCTATTTTTCATACACTGATTTTAAGTCCATTCTCTCTATATGTATGATACATTCTTTTGAGCACTCTTTGCAAATCTTGTGGTGTTTTGCTGAAAAAGACAGCATCATCCACACATTATCAGTCTGTAGAGTTCCTGTCATTTTGTCTGCTTCTGATATATCAGTCAAATAAGCCCCTCACATCCCTAATTCATGACTTCACAAAAATGTTTTGCCCAGATTTATTTTTCTTCCTCTGGTGTGCTTACTGACCCATCCATCCTTTTGACAGGTATTTTCCTCGTCTTTGATTTTCATTCACAATTTTGTGAGCTCCCCCTAACACCAATGCCCCACCCTGAATACTGTACATGGCTCTGTCAACATCAGCCGTTAGTGTACATATTGTCTCTTATTTTTCTTGATCTTTGTTCAGCTTTTCAATCTACACAAAACACTTAGTACCAGGAATCAGAGGGATCAATGCCTCCACCTGAGCAAGTTCACAGGTGCTCGTACCCTGATCTCAGGGCTCTAGTCAAGGAGCTACCAATTTGGCCAACCGGACTTGGTGCTCACTAACATCCAGGGGCACAACTCTCTGAAGGTATAGGCATAGCCCAGTTACCCCATTATATATAAACATATTTCTCAGCTTTTCATTTTATGGAATTAGATGTGAAAGGGATTCTCCTTCACTTTTCTGAGCACTTTCTCTTGAACTCCGTCATATCCTAGGGCTTCATTTGTTCCCTTTTTCCATGATTTCCTGGACCTTCCTATATATATATATATATATATATATATATATATATATATATATATATATATATATATATATATATATATATATATATATATGTGTGTGTGTGTGTGTGTGTGTGTGTGTTGTTGATATATTATATAAATATTATTAAATAAGAAATAAGAACTCTGTAATAATACCTAGAAATGCAAAATGCATTTCTTCCTGTTTAATATGCTAGAAATGCATCTACCCTACTATACAAAAAGGGCTCCTGCTCCCAGACACTTGATTATAAACTGTTAAGAAAATAAGGGTACCTGTGAACTCTTGTAAAAATCCAAATATGCCATTTTAAGTGTCTCTTAAAAGTATACAGAACCAATTTCCGTTTTTCGGTTAACAGTACATAACTAAATAAAATGTCTTTGAATGCTTATTAAATTTTGTTCAACAAAACTTATACTTTGTTTACGGAACAGTCGAAATCCTCAGTGATTTTGTGTCTGAACGAACGCTTATGTTCTGCCTTATTTTATTTACATTATTTCAGAACTCAGTTGCACGCCATAAGCTTGTCATTTTTTCAATATTAAGCGTCTCCCTTAACGCGGGGAAGCTAAAAAAAGAAAAAAATGATAAAATTAAACAACGGTCACAGCCACATTCAAACTTTTAACTGCTCAATCACATATGAACCGTGTGTGTGTGTCTCTATGCATGGAGACAAAGTGTGAGTATGCTAACATAAAGGAATAATAAATTAAATGCATGTAGAACTTCATAAATTTACGGTTTTACAGGTAGAGGTCCTTTTAAGGTGTAGCAGTGTTTCACTATAGAAGAAAATTAACATCGTGTTTTGAAAATAACGCTGATCTTAGAACAGTTCCCTTCCAAGATAAATTTGAATGACTCATACAAGACGAAGCTATACATTGAATGTTTTCTTAGTTTGCCAGTTACGTGGCATATCTACATACATAATTTCAAAGTTTGTTATATGTTTTTTAATTAACTTGAGCTACATTAAGCATAGCATGTCAAAAATTAAATAAATTTTAAATTTATAATAAAGGTGGTTTCACTAATTGCGAATTAATACAGTCATTTGTAGCGTCAATATTACACCTGAAATCAGACTAAAATGACAGCATTAAGTATTATATATATATATTATATATATACACATATATATGTATATATATAACGAGGAAAAATAATATAAACCATAGCATCGTGATAATCAGAGACTAGAAAATGGGTTTCAAGTAGCAAAAATCACCAATGTTGTTTGATAAACCAACACAAGCTTTCTGTTACTGTATTGTTTGTCGTTCACTCCTGTGAAGTTGCACTTCTTTACTGATAACTAGAAGGCCATTTATCATTTCTTTTTCTGAACACTTAAAATTTCTTAACTGATGAACAGGAAATGCAGTACTACTTATATAACACCAAAAATGAAAGCTTTACTGACTAAAAAGGCAGGATATGTTGCAATTGAGTAATGAGGTACCGAAAAAATTAACGGTTTAGCTTCTCTAAAGACTCAAATTTAAATTGTTAGAATCGCGGCGATATCAATGATTCGGTCTCCTCTTACCGAGTTTACTAGAAGTCCTTATAGAAGATTAAAAAAAATATTCTTACAATTTTTTTAAACAAATTAAGCAAATTCTTGAAATCTTAGAAAATGTTGTTTGATCTCTTTATCGCTGCAGTAGAGATGAAGACTGCCAGTCATAAAAACATCAGCTTGGCACAATCCCCCAATATTATGGCATCTTGAGTTAACCGCAGACGACTTCCGTAGTGAACGTACTGAGAGTGGCTTGGCTCTGGTGCTAATGATCAGCATGACATGTCAGCTCTTATAATCTGCCCATATTACATCAAAAGAAGCCTCCTCGTAATAAGATAAACACATTGCATTTAGTTTTAACCTTTATTTTTGCTTTAGCCGATCCTTCAAACCGAAGTGCCAAATATCCCTTTAAATCAATGTAGTCTCTGCACCACAATAAAAAATGTTTGGCTAAAGTCTCGACACATTTGCTAAATATCAGAGCTATATAATCAGAAATTAAAACAAAACTCTATCTTATTATGATAAGGAATCAGAACATCACAGATTTTAAGGAATCGGAACATCACAGATTTATTTCTAGGAAAGTATCAAAATCTGAAATAAGATCCATGCTAGCAGGAATGCTATTAAAAACAGAAGGATTTTATCATAAACACTCCTGTTTATGGAGACATTATAATGTTCACTTGAAAATCAAACGACACGAGATAACTCATTCTATCATTCTCATCATTGTAGACCAAGTTAAAATCTTCCATGTATGTGGGTCTAGTACTCCAATCATTCCTGATGAAGATTTTGCCAACCCGATGAAAAAGCATAACTCTTCATTAGGCGGCCTTTGGGGACAAATTCCTTTTCCTGCTATCTCTCATCTGTGCCGAATCTCATATATTTTATTTTCATTCATGAGACATTCTTATATAAAAGCGAGAAAATAGGGGAAGGAAAGATCCAGATTGGGTTTATCCAATATTTTTGAGATGTCCGGGCTGCTGCCTCCCAAATTCCGTGAATTCTGTTATTTTTGTTTTCAAACTAGCATTTTCATGTCTCCAGAGAAATGCAATGCCCTGGAAGCACATGTGGTATTTGTAAGTATTACAGGGATGTGTTCATCATACCAAAGCTCTGTTAAGTTGTTGAAAAGTTTATTTTCAAGCCCTTACATCAGTACCTCAACAAACTTTAATCATGATCAGTCCAGTATGCTTACAGGAAGCCTTTTAGATCTACGTAGTAACATCCCAGAGTAACTTTGTATTTTGGTGATTTTGAATGAATACTTGAAGTCGCGTGTACTCAAAATATTTTTTCATGCATAAAAGCATCTAATGCTGGCAACAAAATTGGCATTGTTCATAAGCTTTCTGTAAGCCTATAATGGTATGGTATGAATAGCACGTTTCAGATCCTCTGATTTGTTACTGTTGAAATACTGACGTTTCTGCAAGTCAGCAGCCTCCTCTCTGAAGTGGTGTTGCCATTTTACCCAACACGGTATTTATGATTTAGTCATTGTTGGCAGAAACCTTTCTTAAGCTATTTTTCAGATGGTCTCCTTTCACTATGATAGTATAACAAGCCCATGTGGCTACAAGTAAATAAATCTTTGCATAATTTCGTTCGCCTCATGAGTAGAACATTTTCACTTTGGTAGGAAAATACAAGCACATCAGCTACAGAACAAAGGTAATATAATTAGCAATCATATTACTTTAGTGGACGCTTAAAATGCAAATTGCCAGTGATTTTTAATTTTAATGATTTGATCACGCTGTCTAATTTGCAATGTTTTGTTTACCTAAGACATGGCCAATGATGATGAAGTGGCAATACGGACCATTTAACCGATTTATAAAAAAATTATATCAGAATTATATCACTAATATAAATATTTTGCCCTTGCTTTTTAAAATAACGTAAACTGGACAATATAATTCTCATGAATAACTTAGCCCTTGCCAGTAAAGCACGATAATCTTCATCTAGGCAGCATCTTTCATTGTGGGCCATGGCTCACTGGTGGCCAGGTCTGGTTTTAGTGGCTGACATTTAACTAGATTATAATAAAAATAAATTAACTATATGAAAATAAGAAAATAAAATAAAAACAAAAGAAATAAAAATCTGAAACTTCAGTAAAAGGCAAAATTGTAATTCATTTTGTTGACTCATTATGTGCTTTCATTGCAGATCCAGAACTGTTATAAAAACAATGCTGTGCAATTTTGCAATGTTGAGAATTTTGTAGTTGTTGTTGGTGAAAAGAATTAGATCCTTGTTTCCAAAATGAAATAATCAACCACCTTCAAAATTTGGGCAAGAATTTTCCAGATACTCCTCTTTGATCTTGAGTCCATAGATCTGTCATTATAGCAGATCCATTTAATATTGAGCCAGATTCTGTGCCAGACCCTGACCAAGAGGAATACTTGGAAATGAAATCTGATTCTGCATAAAGTGTTTGAAAGAACTCTCTGTACAGGACTGGGCTAAGTAAGTGCACCACACTCTGAATCTGGTAAGGTGTCATAAAAACACTTCTACCTTTTCCCACCACTCTATGTGAACAGTTTTTCTCCCTATATAATTCTCATAAATAATTTTTTATATTTTTAAAATTTGTGGTTTACGATAACATTTACGCAGAGGAATTGGAATTATCATTATTTTGATCCAGAAGACATAATTGCAGAGTATTATAAATTGGTATTATCTAATACACGGCTACTTATATTTGACTAGACGAGAAAGCGATACAAAGAAAATCACTGAGGTCTCTGTGTAAAAAAAAAAAAGGAAAAGCTTGAAAATAGTAATATTTATATACTAACTTCTATCTTGCTTACTTACAAACTCCATTTTCACATTACTTCCTTCGTTTATCTTAATACATCTCAATACAGAAATGTGCATAACCTTAACTACATAGCAGCTTAATAACATTATTATCAAGTAACAGCAGTGACAGCTTGCAACTGGATACACATGGTGATTACACAACTTAGGCTTAATTGAAGCACACCATCCTCACTTCATGTACCTCTATTCAACCTAGCTCTCTTTAATGTCACATATAATATATGTGACATTAAAGAGAGCTAGGTTGAATGGAGGTACATATTATATATGTCATCCACTCAGTATAGAAGGATTTATAATATTTACTAATGATAGCTTACAATAAATTAATTAAATTCACCCAAAAATAAAATGTTACGGTAATAAAAATTATTGAAATGGCATGTGTGGGAATAATGGGTAAGAGAATAATGGTCCCTGTTATCAAAAAGCAATTGCAGGGTGACATCAGCAGGAGAAGCAACGGCAATGGCTGTCGTCTCCAGCCCGCAACACTAAACATGGCAGGGGAAGGGTCTTCTCTGAGGTACCGTGGTCTCTTGGCACAGAGAGGTTTTCTGGGTAGTTGCAGGATTGTTACACATAGGTGAACTTACAAATAAGTTTTGTTGTACGGTTGCAATATGACATTAAGGACGGAAAAACTTGTTCCGCAGAGGTGACAGGCCTATTTTCGAATTTTACTTAAAAAAAAAAAAAAATCTCGACAGGTAAGGGGTACATCCCATCAGGAAAGTGCTCCATACAGAAAAATGTAGATTGCTTAGAAAATAAGTAGGTAATATATACACATGTTCAAGCGTTGCTCCATCTTACCATTATATTTACTTCTAAAAAAATCACTGCATGCAACTATAGTAATTTAGAATATTTTCTATATTATACGCTTGCTGTATCCTATACAGAAAACTAAATTACCTGGAGTGGTCAGCTGTGAGATGCATATTTTTCTGCCTATAGGCCAGTATTGTCATCATTTACTTAATTATGATTACAGAATAATACATAAATCTCAAAATTATTCTGGTTGCATCATGAAAGATCTTTCATCCTTTCCCCAGTTACCCCCTAAGTAGCTTTCTGGGAATGAAATGATCCTAATGATCTTTCCTACTGTAATTAGAATTTATTTTCAGTAACAATGATGCTTAGTTTGCAACAACTATACTGTTATTTGTGGTAGGGTGCTGAACGC